>NC_056731.1:1288854883-1288984883 GCF_019279795.1 Protopterus annectens | reverse complement strand
GTGCAAGATTGGTGCAGGAGCCTACGCAGGCAATATGTCTGCCGTGCGATCCAGGAACAGCCTGCAGGGGAGTGCATGAGTGCTCCCGCACTAATCTTGCACGGACTAAGCCCTGGTATGCAAATCACCCCATTTGCAGGTGAAATCCATGCAAATGAGGTGATTTTGCAATCCAGGAAGCTTGCAAGAGTGCTTACAAGACTAGTGCAATCCACAGAAATGTACCCAGTTAGTAACCAAGTACATTTCTGCAAAATCCAAAACGGAGCTATGACAGCTCCAGATAAAGGCTGCATATTATCATGGAAGCATTCCAATGCCATTGGCTTTGCAAACAATACAAAAAATAAAAAAATCAACTTTTATTTTTTTTTTTCGCCGATCTCGGCTGTTTAAGCATAGGGCAGCGGCGTGCAGATGGGATCGGGGAAAATAAGAAAATAAACCTAAAATAAGCATTCTAACTAAAATCAATATTCTGCCATGCAAGTCAACAGCAGGCAGAAGACAACCTGGCCAGTGAGTAGTGGTTGCTAAGGGGGGAGGCTCAGTGTGAGATATGTAACTATGCATTAGCAGGCAATCCTATGCAAATGAGGGGAAGGATAGTGAATCCCAGTTTTTCCCAGCATGTGAGGCAGATCTCAACAGTGTAAGAGTATGAATAGCTGGGTGCAAGACTAGGAGGTAGGTGACATCATGGGGGGGGGTCAGGCATACTGTAAGTGGATCGGAGGCCTGTGGCTTGGGTTTGCTCATAGCTTAGCAGGACTAACCTAAGGGGTGTATCTAAATCTGTCTAGCACTCTTTGCAAAGTGTAAGCGGGTGTGCGTGCCAGGCATCGGGTTTTACAGGAAGAAAAAAGAAGTTAAACCAGGAAATAGCAGCAGTGTGCAGAGTTGAGCACTCTGTTTGTGCAGCACGCACACGGGCTTAAACAGGGAGGCAATGGGAAGGGAAAACAGCAGTAGGAAGGTATTCAAGAAGAACTAGCATAGCTGGCAGTTGAAATGTATCAGAATCAGTGAATTACACAGGCAGCAGACCAGCCCAGCCCAAAATACCACTATAAACTAAGCAAACACCTTCCCCTCTGTTTTTTCCCACACTCTACACCACCCATGCTGCGGGGAAATTTTAGCAAACAAACTTACAAAATGAGAAGGGCTTCAGCAGGCAACATAGAACAACATGTGCAAGAGGCTGAGGGTGGTGAAGATGTGAATGCTGCTGAACAACCCACAGTGAGGAGATGGAGAAGAGTGTACAGACCCAGGGTAACCTACCAGGGGCTACATAAGCTGGAGATAGTGGAGCACTATAGGGTGGATAGAGACCTCCTACAGCAAATTGTTGAGCTGTGCCGGCTACACCTGACACACCAAATTGACCGAGGGGAACCAATCCCTGTGGATACTAGCCACAGGTACCTCCCAAAGCACAACTGGAGATATCATGGGGATCTCACAGGCATCAGCATCCAGAGTATTCCACCAGTTCCTGGATGCCATGTCAGCACATGCCAGTGAGCACGTATATTTTCTCAACACCCATGAAGTGTTGACCAGCAATATGCATCTCTTCCAACAAATAGCAGAATACCATGGGGTAGTGGGTGCTATAGACTGCACACACTTATGCATCAAAGCACCACCCAGTGAGCAAGGTAGGGTCTACATCAACCACAGGGGCATCCCCTCCATCAACTGCCAGGTCATATGTGATGCCCAGGGCATTATAATGAATGTGTGTGCTGGCTGCCCTGGAAGCTATGACGATTCCCACATATGGCATCTGACGCAGTTGTACCAGAGATTTGCCAGTGGGGACATCCCCTACGGTCATCTAGTGGGGGATGCTGGGTACACACTGGAGCAGTGGCTGATGGCACCCACCAGAAATGCACACACACCTGAACAACAAAGCCATAATGAGGCACACGCACAGGCCAGACATATAATAGAGCATGTGTTTGGGATGCTCAGGTCATGGTTCTGGTGTCTGGACACAGCTGGTGGAGCCTTGCAGTATTCACCAGCTACATGTACCCAAATTGTTATGGTATGTGCTAAGCTACACAATATGATCCTGTGGAAACAGCTGCAGCAGGAACAGCATGGGGCAGGGCCAAACAGCCCCCCACCAATGCCAAGGCCTGCACAGGCACAGAGTGATCCAGAGGAGGAACAACCTGAGCCTGCCCCAGTAGGCAGAAGGAGGCATACCCAGTATGCCCTGGCCTTAGCAAAGAAGCAATGCATAGCACATGCACTGGCACAGTAGAGACCCAGGGAATGACACCTCTCTCTGACTCGCACATACAATAAAAGGGATGCCAAATATGACACTACCTGTGCTCAACCATATATAGGGAGTGTATTATGTGCATCCGACATAGGCAGCCCTCCAGCACCATCTGCAAGTCTGGCACACCCTCAAGGTAAGTCAATCAACCTACCAATTGCCAAATGGAGTGGAATGTGTTGTTACCTACAGCTATGATATGGATGTAAACATGCAAGGGAATTGGGTGGCTGAATGTTATGGCAGCAGACAGTAGACACCCATAGTGGCACCATGACATCTGTAACACATACTGGAGTCACCATAGTAGCCAGCACTACACAGGGTGACAAAACCCACTGTAGGAAATGTGCTGAGTGACATGTGTGTTCATATGACCCACACATGCCAGTCAGGATGGTTCACATACCCAACAACAGTCTCTGCCAGCAGGACAGGTGTAGACAAACCCAAACAGAGCCTGTGACATGGCTCCAGAATGATGGATATGGTTAACCCCCCACCCCCAGGCCTACACAGACAGACCACAGCAGGGCAGGCAGTGGGATGTAAGTTCTGAAGGGTAGGAAGTCAGACAATAATATGTAGGGCCCACCAAAGCCACAATATGTAGTACACTGGTATGCCTCTAGTCAGCATGATAGTTAGCAATACAGAATGAAATGGAGTACCTGACATACCAGTACAGTCATAGCAAATGTGTACAAGTTTCACGTGTGCCCCCCACATCCTACATAGTAATGTAATAACAGTCAGGTGTGCCCCCCCAACCCTGTGTAGAAATGTAGAAATAGTCTGTTGTGCCCCCCTCATCCTACATAGTAATGTAATAACAGTCAGGTGTGCCCCCCCAACCCTGTGTGGAAATGTAGAAATAGTCAGGTGTGCCCCCCATCCTACATACTAATGTAATGACAGTCAGGTGTGCCCCCCCAACCCTATGTAGAAATGTAGAAAAAGTCAGCTGTGCCCCCCCCCATCCTACATAGTAATGTAATAAGTCAGGTGTGCCCTCCCAACCCTGTGTATAAATGTAGAAATAGTAAGGTGTGCCGCCCCTGTCCTACATAGTAATGTAATAACATTCAGGTGTGCCCCCCAACCCTGTGTAGAAATGTAGAAAAAGTCAGCTGTGCCCCCCCATCCTACATAGTAATGTAATAACAGTCAGGTGTGCCTCCCCAACCCTGTGTAGAAATGTAGAAATAGTTAGGTGTGCCCCCCATCCTACATAGTAATGTAATA
This sequence comes from Protopterus annectens, assembly GCF_019279795.1. Classification (NCBI taxonomy): domain Eukaryota; kingdom Metazoa; phylum Chordata; order Ceratodontiformes; family Protopteridae; genus Protopterus; species Protopterus annectens. The sequence goes on along the minus strand of NC_056731.1, from coordinate 1,288,981,333 downwards.
ACAGTCAGGTGTGCCCCACAACCCTGTGTAGAAATGTAGAAATAGTCAGGTGTGCCCACCATCCTACATAGTAATGTAATAACAGTCAAGTGTGCCCCCCCACTCCTGTGTAGAAACAGTCAGGTGAGCCCCCCCCCCATCCTACACAGTAATGTAATTACAGTCAGGTGTGCCCCCCCCCACTCCTGTGTAGACATGTAGAAACAGTCAGATGTGCTCCCCCACAGCTATGCAGAAATGTAGTAACAGTAAAACCAAATGATCGATGGATACCCTGCAGAGACAGCATGCTATCTGTCAGTGTACAACACAAAGGTCAGCACTGCAGCACAAGCTACCTGGACACGATCCACACATTCAATACAGACGGCCATACTGGGCATGCTCACACACTTAGAGAAATGAAGGCAATGTCAGTCAACAACATACTGAAAGGTCATACTGGGCATGCTCACACACTTAAATACATGAAGGCCATGACTGCAAACACCAGTGGACCAGACATATCTGGCAGTTGCAGTTGTTAGTGCAGACACTCGTCAGTATGCACCACTCATGACTTGCACACACAGTGGATAGGAATACAGACATATATGTCAGAACAACACGTTATAATAAGCCAAAGGTAGATGTACATAGATATGTGGAAGAGGGTGACTGTGACAAGGAGCCATCCAGGCCTGTCCCACCCAGCACATAGCCAAGGGGCCCCAAACACATGAGATGCAGATGTCACTCACTGCAGATACTAGCCACCAGTATCTATCAGCATTACAGACTATGTGGTGCACGTATCAGCTGTGCAACATGACTGTACAAGGAAGTAGTAATCTAACAGCTGTATACACGTACCTGTGACATATGACCCCGTGTGTACCCGCATGTGGCATGTCAACCGCTAGATGAATGAGTTATGGCCCAAGTACACACCTCCCTCCCCATAGCCCTACTATGACAAACCTGCTGAGGTCATTCTATGTGAAATACACATTTGGGAGAGTGGTAGCCCAGTAATCTCTGTAGCATGTCCTGTAACTGCCGTAGTGTGATAAAGTAGTTAAGTAGGAGTTCTAACTCCAGACTGTGTGTGTGTGTGTGTGTGTGTGTGTGTGTGTGTGTGTGTGTGTGTGTGTGTGTGTGTGTGTGTGTGCATGTGTGTGTGTGCATTTGTGTCTCTGTCTGTCTCTGACTGTGTAGAAAGCAATGTTTTTTAGGGTACTCACACTCCTTACAATTCATATACTCAACTTTGGCAAGGCTGCTGATGTCACCCACCTAGAAATACACCTCTGGGAAGGTTGTAGCGCAGTGATCATAGTACCATGTCCGGTAACTGTGTACTACTCTAGTGTGATAAAGTAGTTAGGTAGTTGTTTCAATCCCAGACATGACAAGTGTGTGTAAATATAAAAAAACACACAAACAGCCAGCACTTCACCAGTATCTTACTTTCTTTATTCCAGCGATCTGGTACCTCGGCAATTCGCCTTCAAGGATCACAATTGATTGAATACAAACATCATATTTATATACTCAATAAGACAATTAATGTCCTAATTAGTTAATTAAACAATAAAAATGTTTTAAAGTGACCATGAACTTATTAATTTTTATTTCTAATGTCTTTTAAATGCTCTAAAATGCGTACCCTTACCATTCTTTTTGTTTGTCCTATATACCACATGTTTTTACATGAACAGCCCAATATATAAACCACCCCTGTGGATTGACAACTAAAATAATGTTTAGAAGTAAAGTTTAAGTCATTAATGACACTCAGGTTCCTGACCTTGTCACAAATATTACAAGAACCGCAGGGATAGGTGCCTAATTTTGAAGCTGTAATATTGTCTTTCCTTTCAATTAAATTATTATTTAACAATTCCTAAAGATTTTTTCCTCTTTTATAGGAAAATGTAATATGTTTGGGGTATAAATGACCAATAGACTCATCATCACTGACAAGATACCAGTATTTTCTAACCAATGAAACCAGTTTTTTAGAAAAAGCAGAGAACTTGGTTACATAAAAAAGCTTTTCACCATCTTCATTATGTTCCATAGTGAAATCTTCACGTCTTAATTCAAAATTTACGACGTCTGCTTCTTTACCTAGTAATTTATCCCTGCATACTAACTGTGTTTTGTTATAACCTCTTTCACTTAAACTCAACACAACTTTATTCGGTTCATTAGTTTTTTCATTTACATTACTGGTATGGTCAAAAATTCTCTTAAATTCACCATAAAGTAGTGCCTTTAATAGATGATCAGGATGCATGCTAGTCGCATGCAAAAACATATTAACTGAAGTAGATTTCCTAAAAGGCCTAAATCCTATGTTTTCCCCATCTTCAAATAGTGACAGATCTAGCAAGTGTGTGTATCTGTCTGATCCTGTCTGTGTAGAGTGCAATGCTTTTTAGGGTACTCACACTCCTTACAATTCATATACTCAACTTTGGCAAGGCTGCTGATGTCACCCACCTAGACATACACCTCTGGGAAAGTTGTTCATAGGTTCATAGGTTCATAGGTTCATACTAGGCTATCTGCCCTAGGGCATTTATAAGCCTAGCCAGAGTGTGTTTGGCTTTTGCCACCCATTTTAAATTAATTTTGCTATGCCCTTTTTCGAGGTTAGTATACTGTGCCTCTGTCTAACAGTGACACAGAAGTGATACCCGGGGTAAACCTACGATCCCCCATCCACTCATCAAGATTCCTCTTGAAGAGAGTCAATGAGGGACTCTGCCTAACCTGGACTGGAATTTTATTCCAGAGTGAAGGGAGCCTCTGGGTTATGAATCTGTCCCTCCAGCATGTCCTATTTATTTCAGTGCTGAGGTTCAAGTCTCTCGAGCGCGTAGCTCGATGGGATTTGGATTTTCTGAGGTGCAGCATGTCCATTAATTCCGGGTTGGACATGGCTTCATACATCAGGCACAGATCGCCTCTGAGCAGGCGGTATGCCACTGAGTAGAGCTGGAGTTTCTTTAACTGGGCAGCATATGGCATCTGTTTGAGCCCTTTGATCCTCTTGGTGAGGTACTTTTTTTTTTTTTTTAAAAACAAATTTATTGTTTTAACATATAAGAGAAATATCATAACAATTTTATACAAATAATTAAAAACAGGTATTATTATAATATTCAACAAAACAACTAAAGTATTTACAAAGACATCCACTACAATCAGATCAATTAATTAAACTAAAATACTGTGCTATTGAAATTAGAATTTTTTTAACAAATTTTGTAAATTATCCCATACAATAAAATGTGATGTTTTTCTAGTTGTTCTCATTCTAATTGTGCTTATTTCCATATGACACATTATATTCATAACATTTTAAATTCATTGAACGAAGGAGGTGTATCTGAAATCCAATTTCTAGTTATTATTTTCCTAGCCACTGCTAGGATAGACCATAACAAGGGAAGCTTAATCTTTTTAACACATTGAGGTACAGGTGTGTTGAATAATATAAGAGACTTAGAAATAATGAAATTATCTGTAAAAGAGCCTGCAAAAATTCATTAATTGACTTCCAGTATTCTTTCAACTTCATACAGTCATAAAACATATGAGCCCAGTCAGCATTAATTTCTACATTACATCTCTTACATAGATTATCTTTATTATTAATTTTATTCATCATCAAAGGTGTATAAAAGATCTATGTAAAAATTTCCATATATAAAGTCTCCAGACAATGGAAGATGTAGTTCTATAAGCAGATTCCAATATATATTGTTTATCTTGTTGAGTTGGTGGGTCCCCATTAATAGAGGTGAAATAATTCCAGTATGAATCTACATTGTAAAAGTTTCTTGTCTGATAATTTTATGTATATATGAAAGTTTACCTTTATCAGAAACTTTATGTTGTAAATTTATTATCAAGTAATCAATCAGTTTTGGAATAGATTCTTTAACTGTTATAGACATTAGATCTATTCTATCAATGAGATGTTGTCTAAAGATCTGAACCTCTAACCAGCAAGTTTCTCTTAGATCAAATTCTTGTTTTAAGAAATCTAGATTTTAACTTTATTATCAGATATCAGCTGATACCAGTACTTTAGATTATTATCTATAGCTAAATGAGCTCCTTCAGAAGTAGATGACATAAGCATACCCTGAGTATAAATTATAGGGAATACAATAAAATTCCATTCCCTATACTTAGGGTGCATGAATATAAAGTTACGATAACTAATAATAATATTTAATGGGTAACAGACCATATGTTTAGGTGTAATAGGTGAAGTACAAAATTCCTTTAGCAACCACAACATGGAGTTATTTATAATCATATTTTTATGTGTTAAGGAGATTTTCATGAAGTGCATACTAATTAGCTCCCAATAATCTTTCCATTTTGCGACATATGACCGATCTATTAATAAAGTAATAACTTTTATAATAGAAGAGATAATATATAAATTAAAGTCTGGAAAAGAAATACCCCTTGAGACCAGCTATTAGTATGTTTCTTTAATGCAATCCTAGGTCTATTAGGTGCCCATAAGAAATTTAACATTAGTGTATTCAGTTTCTTGATAGTTATTTTTGTAGGTGAAAGTATTATTGATTGTATTAAGTATAAAATCTTGGGGAATATTATCATTTTAATAATTGTAAGTCTCTCCTCCATAGTAAAAAACATATTATTCCAGGTATTAAAAAGATTTTGTATATTAAGAAAGCAGGTATTATAGTTATTATATATAATAGATTTAATATCTTTAGATAGTATTATACCTAAATAAGTTATCTGACCTGAGTTGGGTACATATTTAGTAAAATCACTAATGAGAGTATTTTTCGTGTATATATAGGTAGTATTTTAGTTTTTCTTCATTGAATATTAAACCAGAAATACTTTTAAAATTCATCATTTTATCAAATAAAGACTGCATAGAAGAATTAGATCCTGCTGATGTAATTAGAACATCATCTGCAAAAGTTGAATTTTTGATGTTGTATTTTCTTCTATTTCAAAACCCTCTATGTCAGTACTGTTTCTAATCAAATTAGCCCAAGGCTCCATTACTAAAGTGAATAATAGTGGATAAAGTGGACATCCTTGCTTTGTACCTTTAAGAATGGGTATTTTTTGTGAAACATATGTTCCTGCCTTAATATAAGCCAGCGTTCCTTTGTATAAATGCTCAATTAAATTTACAAATGCATCAGAGAATTTGTGCATTTCAGTAAGGTAAACAGATAGTCCCAACTTACTGAATCAAATGCTGAACCTATATCAAGACTAATAAGTGTTAAATCTTTCTTTTTCCTATTTGCAAAATCAATTAATGTTAAAGTTCTTCTTATATTATCAAAAGTATTTCTATTTACAATGAAGCCCGTCTGATCTATGTCTATAATGCCGGGATAATTGTCTTCAATCTATCAGCAAAATACTCATAAACATTTTATAATCAACATTAAGTAATGAGATGGGTCGATATGAAGAACATCTAGTTGGATCTTTATTAGGTTTTAAAATTGGTGAAATAAATGTATATTGCCAAGATGGGGGTTATTAACTCAGTTTGGGCCAGAATAAAAACCTTATGTATTAATGAATATGTAGTTTTAGAAAGGATTTTATATATCTCTGGTATAATACCATCATTACCCGGTGCTTTGTTTGATTTAAGCTTATTTATTTGTGTAATAACTTCTGTATATGAAATACTCTTGTCCAATAGTTTAATCTGTTGTTTATTAAGCTTTTTATTCATGTTTGTGGTTATAAACTCCTTTATTTTATCTTTAGGTTCCATGTTAATGTTGTTATGGTTAATCTTGTGAAAGTGATTTCTAAATTCATCCAGTATTTCTGGTATACTAGAAACATTCTTCTTTTTCCTTAGAGAAAAGATTTCTTTGATATGGTTTTGTTTATTCAATCTTTTTGTTTTATTTTTAAGTCTATGTAAGTATTTGGGGCTTATTGAATAAGACAAAAACTTGTATTTCTCTAAAGTTATTTTAACTTTATGAGTCAAAATTTCTTTGTATTTCTCATTTAGTTTGTTTATTTCTTCAATAACTTTCTTGTCCATAATATTTTCTTTATTATTATGTTTATAAGAGTCTAGTTTACTTTGAATATCTAACAATTACTTATCCCAAGATTTCCTTTTGTTATTATACCATCTGATACTTTGTCCATATAGATATGATTTTAAGGCATCCCAAACATAGACAATGGAGACTCCAGGAGTATTATTTATGTCTAGAAAATGTTGTACTTCTGAAAGTATATATTCTTTATAGTCTTTTAGCTGAGTTAAGTATGCTGGTATCCTTTTGATCTGAACATTATGAGTATTTTTTATCATGAATTCAAAAACAATTGAGTTATGATCAGATATAGGACATGAAATGATTTTGGAATTAATTAAATTTGTTACCATCTGGTTAGAAATAAAGACACTATCTATTTTTGAATAAGTTTTGTATCTGTTAGAAAAAAAGGTGTATGGTAATGATTTTGACTCTATCTGATTATTAATATCATTCAAATGATAAGAATTAGCAAAATCATTTAAATGTTTTGCATTAGATGTAATTCTTCTTTTCTTTATAGTGGTAGTATCACTTTCATGTAGTATACAATTAAAATCACCAGCTAAAATAATATCCCCTACAGAGAATGATATGATCGTATCAATATGATGTTTCACTGTATTAATACCAATTCCAGGTATCCAATATACATTAATTAAAGTGTAAGTCTTCCCATTAATTTGTATTGTAACCATACAAAACATTCCTTTGTCATCCTGATAAGACTTAATGGTTTTAGGAATGGGCATACTTTTATTCCATAAAATAGCCACTCCTCTTTTTCTGAGTGTGCTCTGAACTAACCAATACTGTATACTTATTAGTGGCTAGTTTATCAATATCTTTTTTCAAGAGATGGGTTTCTTGCAGGAAGACTAGATTGGCCTTGTGTATATTAATGTATCTTATTAGGCTTGCTCTTTTACACGGATTATTCAATCCATTAATGTTTAAAGAAATTCCTTTTAAAGATGTCATTTGGCATTTTTAAAACTCAAGAATCTTATGATCGAAATAACAAATAACAAGATAAATAATGTTACATCTCCTCTTTTAGGTGTACCTTTAAATATAGCTGTATTTATTAAATCTCTTATGGGATTTTGTATAGGATTCAATTTTGTTTGTAGTGACAATGAGTGTACAAAATATATTGTGGATGTCAAAACTATATACATATAACAATGAACAAGTGAAAATAATGTAAGTATTAAACCTTGCATCCCGCCTGGAGTTGAAAACTCCAACTTAGAGCAGTATTTACTACTCAAGTTAACCCCTACCCTAAGCAGCAGTACCTCAGCTACCACCTTATCAATTTAATACTAGTTATATTTAACTGAGGTTAACAGTTTTCAATTCAATTATCTATCAAGACAAAACTACACATTTGGTAAAACAGCATCATATAAACTAAAATAAACTTTTTTTTTTTTTTTTTTTTTTTTTAAAAACTGTTCATACTATTATATAGATCTATGTAATATATAACACTTGTATTCTAATAGCATTCAAATAATCTTAATGTTAGAAATCAAGAGGGGAGAAAATTATGTTCTAACATTCATTTAAATCAAAAACTTTGGCTAATATGATTCAGACATTACATGCATTAAGATGCATCTATTTTCTGTCATGTGAATTCTATCAACAGCTTCCAAAAAATCTTGAATTGTTTGTATATGAGCATTTACTTAAACTCATTATTGTCAATAGAGTAAAATATTGTATTCATAAAATTATTATAAATCATATTGCATAGTTATGCAGATTCTCAGAAACACCTGCGTTATTACCTAAAAAAAAGCCATCACACACATAAACACAGACACACACATACATACACACACACATATACACACACACACATACCCACACACACACACACACACACATACATATACACATACACATATATATATACATACACACACACACACACACACATACATATACACATACACATATATATATACATACACACACACACACACACACACACACACATATATATATATATCTGATCTCACTGAGTTGTGTGTTAGTAGAGCACTATCCTACTTGCTGTCCCTAGAATAAATCTGTCTGCTTTATACAAAATAATGCACAGCAAACACATATTAGTAACCAGATTTTACAATCATGCTAACCTACTGCTTTAAAATATATCACATGACATTTCTTCCAGAATAGAGTTATAAGATTATTTATGCTTGCCAATCAGATGAATTAAATGAGTTATAGTAAAGTATATGTTTGGGACACAAGTTTTTAACACAGATTATTATGCTACTGTTAAGTAGATTTTCAAAAACATTTAAATAAATGTTTCATTTTCTATGCCTTCTAAAATAAGATATTTACTTGCTAGAAGAAACTACATCATCCAAACTCATTATAACTGACATATTTTATGAATAGAGTATTTTTCCTGAATCTGTGGTGTGTCAGTGTGATAACCTTGTCAATGTTTATACTAACTGCTTTCAGTTTCTCTGTGAAAATTCTGTGAGTGAAGCTTCTGAGGAAACTCATGGACACTATGCATGAGACAGCCCACATCCCAGATTGTCTCCCTTAACATTTTGGTGGGAAACTTATTAAAACTTGTGGCAAACATTCATTTTGTCAATAGAGTAAAATATTGTATTCATAGAAATTATTATAAATCATATTGGATAGTTATGCAGATTCTCAGAAAAAAAAGCCATCACACTCACACACACACACACACACACACACACACACACACACACACACACACACACACACACACACACATATATATATATATCTGATCTCACTGAGTTGTGTGTTAGTAGAGCACTATCCTACTTGCTGTCCCTAGAATAAATCTGTCTGCTTTATACAAAATAATGCACAGCAAACACATATTGGTAACCAGATTTTACAATCATGGTGAGGTACTTTTGAGATCTTTCCAGTTGCTGCAGGTGTCTGGTAAGGTACATCCCAAAAGGGGCATTGTACTCAATTATTGGCCTGATGAGGGATGAGTAAAGAGGCACGATGACTTCCCCTGATCTAGATGTGAATCCCTTCATGATTAGGTGGGCTATATAAAATGTTTTTCTAACCACTTTGGCTATGTGGTTGTCAAATGAGAGATTGCTATCAACTTGGGTCCCCAGGTCTCTAATTACTTCTTCTGTACTTAATGGATTACCACCTATGTGGTAATTTGTGGGCACTTTGTTTTTGCCAAAGGGGATGACTATACACTTTTTGGCATTTAGCTTGAGGCCATGGCTCTGGCACCAGTTGTCTTTTTCTATGAGGCCCTTTTGGAGGATGCTTGTGTCGGCTGGAGAGTCGATTATGGCGCCCAGTTTGCAGTCATCTGTGAACTTGGTCAGCCACAGTCCTTCCATGTTGGCCTGTACCTCTGAGAAATATATACTGAACAAGAGAGGTCCCAGGACTGAGCCTTGTGGGATGCCACTTGTAACTGGTTTGGAGTCTGACATGGCTCCAGCAATTCTAACCATGTGGGTTCTGTCCTTGAGCCAGTTTGCAACCCATCTAGTGACATAGGGGTTTATATTTAAGCTGGTGAGCTTATCTATAATGCCCGAGTGGGGTATTGTATCGAAGGCTTTTGCGAGGTCCAGGTAGGCTGTGTAGACCACCTTCCCCTCGTCAATGAAATCGACCAGGTTTAAGAGGCAGGATCTGCCCTTAACAAAGCCGAACTGGGTAGGATCCAGTGTCTGTAGGTCCCCAATATCTTTATTTATAAGGTCCATGATGTTCCTTTCCATAGCTTTGCAGACCAAGCTAGTCAGGCTTATGGGGCGATAGTTTCCAGGATCTGTTGAGGCACCACCTTTGTGGAGAGGGACCACCGTTGATGTACGCCACTCTTTGGGTACATATCCTGTCGTAAGGCTTCGATTGAACAGAAGTTTTATGTTTGAGTTTAGCTCTTCTTGGAGTTCATGTAGGATGCAGCCCAGGACACTGTCTGGTCCCATTGATGTTGTGTTTTTTGCTTTGGAGAGGGCGGCTCTTACCTGAGCATCTGAGATGTCGGGGGGGGCAACACTCTGCTGGGATAGATATTTGCCCTTTTGGTGGGGAAGGGGGGGAGAAGTTTGCGCTGAACCTGTCAGCTAGGATGTTGGCAATGTCTGTGGGTTTGGTGTATTTTTTGTCATTTTGGACTAATTCTGAGCATATCTGGGAATTCCCACCCAGGTTCCTAACATAACTAAAGAAAGCCTTGTGGTTATCCATAGTGTCCTGTGCAATTTTTCTCTCGAAGCTGGCCTTAGACGATTTTAAGAGTGCCCGTAGTTTTTTGCTAATACTGATCAGAGATGCCTTCCCTTTTTGGGATTTTGCTCTATCATGTAGTAGCTTCCTCCTTCTATTGTATAGTTTGTTTATGGCTGGGGTCTACTATACCGGACGTCTGTCTTTGGAGGATTGGGTCTTGGTTTTATTTGGGATTGCATGATCCATGCATTCCTGAAGGTGTTCATAGAATGCGTTTATAAAGGATTCTGTGGTCTGGGCCGTATTTTCCACAGGCCCGGGGGCTTTGAAGGATTCCACCTCGGTTTTGAGGAGTGTGAAATTTGCTTTAGAGAAGTTTTTCACTGTGGTTTTCTGGGCAGGGGGTGGGGTGTGGATGTGAATATCCAGTGAGATTAGTTTATGGTCTGATCTTACCAGTGAGGGATACACTTCTGGTCTGGAGCATAGAGTCCCCATGTTGGTGATGATCAGGTCCAGTATGTTTTCCCCTCTTGTGGGAGTGGTAACAAGTTCATAGCATTTGAGTTTATAAATTCTAGGAACCTTTGGGCTAGGGTGTTGGAGCTAGAGTAATGCTCCCAGTCTATGTTTGGGTAGTTGAAGTCGCCCAATATAATGGTGTTTGGAGAGACCTTTATATTTTCCGGTGTTCTCAGGAAGGTCGAGTGGAGTTCCTGGGTTTAAGAGGGTGGTCTGTAGCAGGCTATAAACTGGAAGGCAGTTTATCCACTGTTAGTTGCACATGGATAGTCTCTGATGCTTCGTGCTGTGCCACCAACCTGGAGGTGTGGGTATCTTTGACGAATATTGATACTCCCCCTCCTTTTGTGGTTCGGTCCAAGTTTTGGGGCCGAAAAGCATGGTATGAGGTATAACCTGGTAGTGCTGGGGTGCTCTCGGGAGCTAGTAATCTCTGTAGCGTGTCCTGTAACTGTGTACTGCTGTAGTGTGATGTAGAGCTGTGGTAAGTTCCATCCCAGCCCATGGCAGTTCTGGATGTTTTGTGTGTGTTTCAATGTCTCTGTACAGAGCAATGCATTATAGGCTAGTCACACTCATTACATTCCAAATGACCTACTTTGGCAATCCTGCTGATGTCTTTCATTGCAAAATACTTGGGGAAGGTGTTCTCTAGTAATCCCCATGGTGTGTTCTATAACAGCTCCATGCTGTAGTGCGATCTAGACCTCTGTTAGGGGTTCTGTACCCACACATGTCAGTTGTGGATGTTTTGTGTGTGTCTCACTGTCTTTGTAGGGAACAATGCATTTTAGGCTAGTTACACACAGTACATTTCAAATGGCCTACTTTGGCAATCCTGCTGATGTCATTCATTGTGAAATACACCTTTGGGGAACAAATTCTCCAGTAATCCCTGTGATGTGTCCTATAATAGCTCCATGCTGTAGTGTGATATTGACATCTTTTAAGGGTTCTGTACCCACACATGTTGGTTGTGGCTGTTTTGTGTGTGTCCCACTGTCTGTGTAGGGAAAAATACATTTTAGGCTAGTCACACACAGTACATTTCAAATAGCCTACTTTGGCAATCCTGCTGATGTCATTCATTGTGAAATACACCTTTGGGGAAAGTGCTCCCAAGTAATCCCTGTGGTGTGTCCTATAACAGCTCTATGCTGTAGTGTGATATAGACCTCTGTTAGGGGTTCTATACTCGCATATGTTGGTTGTGGATGTTTTGTGTGCGTCTCACTGTCTGTGTAGGGAGAAATGCATTTTAGGCTAGTCACACACAGTACATATCAAATGGCCTACTTTGGCAATCCTGCTGATGTCATTCATTGAGAAATACACCTTTGAGGAAGGAGTTCCCTCGTAATCCCCATGGTGTGTCGTATAACAGCTCCATGCTGTAGTGTGATATAGACTGCTGTTAGGGGTGCTATACCCACACATGTCGGTTGTGGATGTTTTGTGTGTGTCACTGTCTGTGCAGGGAACAATACATTTTAGGCTAGTCACCCTCACTACAATTCGAATGTCCTACTTTGGCATTCCTGCTGATGTCATCCAATGTGAGCTACACCTTGGAGGAAGCAGTACTCCAGTAATCTCCATGGAGCATACTATAACTGCGTAGTGCTGTAGTGTAATAAACTAGTTAGGTAGGGGTTCTACTCTCAGACATGTCAGGTGCGTGTGTGTGTGTGCTTGTAACACGTATCCTGCGTGGAGGTGGTTGTGAGTGTGTGACACCAGTGGCCAATGTGAAGCAGGTTTTACATATTTCTTATATGGTGGCCCTACTATATATCACAATGTCCACCATACAGGGATAACAGATGTAAATTATCTGAGAGGCTGGGGTGCAAAGCCATACCCATACATGTGACATCAAGGCCAAGCAATCACAGTTAGCAACCCCAGTATTACTGCAGACCACACTCTCAACCCACGTCTCACACATACACACACACATGCCTAGGCAACAGCCAGTATGTGGGTAGTACACTGCATATTGTCCAGTGATAGTAGCTATGAGGTGATAGCTGTGGGCTACAGAGGGCATGGAACCCTGTCCATCTGTCCAATATGCACGTACATGCAGGCAGTGCAACTTCCCCATGTTCCCTAATGGACACCTAAAACACCTGTGGTGCCATCACATGTGACCCACAAAGGACATACCATGCCTGACAACATGCCCTGTATTGACAGATGCCACTGACACCAGGGAATGCTGTTAACATGCTATCAATTTACGTGCAGGGTAAACCTGCTGCCCATTACCAGCTCCCACCACATCTGGGCAAGACTGGCACATCTGATGATAATCTGTGTTCATAACATGGGCCAGACACCCCAGGTTCAGTTCCACATGTCACTGTACATGCATGTGGGAGGTGTGCACATCCCAGACACTGTCCATGTCATGGACTAAGGAACACATACATGGCAAGCGATGCACAGCATTGGCCACACACAATAGTCACCCAGGTGACTGGATGGGGGATACAATACCCACCTGTGTGGGCAAATGCAGACACTACAGCCCTGAGCAACAATGCAGACCATTGTTATGTGGCCTGATGCCAAGGTGTACCCATCACCTAGTCTAGTACAGCTGTCTGACACAGTCGACCACCACACACCCATGCAGACATGCACCCATACATGTCAGTACTGGCAGCATGTGTGTTTGTGTGTGTGTTGTATGGTGCTTATGTTTACATCCACACTCCGTAAAACCCCCATGGACATACTGAAGCATGCTGTCTGATGTCAGACACCTCCCTATACCCTTTGCCCATAAAACCCCCATATGACCCATGTGGTGCATGTGATACCTGCACATTGATATGTTGTGACAATCCCACTACTGATGAGTTGTAATCCTGGCCCTGACAAGTGTGTCAGTGTGTGTGTCCCCCTGTGATAGTGTGGCTGTGTTGATGCTGGCACCTCTTCATGCGGACAGACACATGTACATCACCTACCATATAGCTACCATATCCCTGTTGCAGATGTCAGTCACCATCACATATATGTTCTGAGGGCTCCACAACAGGTAACCCAAGTGGTGCATCCAATAACTGCATAAAACTGTGATAGCACTACATAGTCATCAGGGGGTTGATACCCTGTGCCGGTAGGTGTGTGACACAAACATGCTTAGGTTTTACTCTCCCACCACTCCCTGACTTGTCTTTGCCTCTGTCTGCCTCTCCCACTCCCTCTCTGGTGGATGTGGAGACCTACACCTGTTTTGCTTGGCAGCAGCATGTGTATTTTAAGTGATGCTCATGATCAGCTGATGGCCTCTGCACAAATTGCAGCCCTCCCCTAGCTGATTGCATATGGAACAGCTGTGTTAACAGTCCCATAGCCAATTGCATGGAAACACACTCCAATATCTAGGAACATCATGTTGGTGTTGGCCCTTTTCATTCACTGTGAGCAGGGACTAGATCTGTTGTTTGGCAAACATCTCAGATGGATTGGGGATTTACCTCTAACAACATACTGTGGAAACAGGGCAACACATAGGAGGGGGATGTGCCTGACCTGACTACAGACTGTAAGTGCTGCTATACTGCATTTGGAGTACCGTTGGTTTGACAGTGTGTGTGTGGATATGACTGTCCTACATGTCTCAGTACCTGCCATGTCAGTTCCGTGTTTATGAGGAATCCCCATCTGCAGGGTCATCTACAGACAGGGCAGTGTGTTGTGCCTTTGGTTTCATGTGTTATTTTCAGAGACATATCATCCAGTCCAGTCATGCAACAGTACAGAGACTGTATACCAACATCAAGATGTATGTGTGTAAATATATTAATATCTAAACAGATACTACATATCCATATATGTATATATATAATTTATAAAACTATATACATATATATTAATATATATGAACATATATACATGCAAATGCCTACATCGACACATATGTGTCTACACCTATATGTCTACATATACACAGCAAATTACATATGTGTACATATTTATACGCACATATGTGTACGCAGATATGTATCTATGTAGGTATATACAGACATAGGTATATATATATATATATATATATATATATATATATATATATATATATATATTTATGTGTGTGTGTGTGTGTAAGCAGAATATGAATAGGCATCCTACCCCCACAGCCAAACATACATATAGCTGTCTGTCTACATTTTCAGATATATATTTGTCCATATGTACATGCATGTTTGGTTCATAATTTTGGCTTGCACCTCATTCTCTTGGCAATTGACATGGATGATCTCAGGATCAAAGTCAGTAACTACTGACGACACCTTTGTGTGTCAGACTTCATCTCCTTCAAAATATGTGTTTTAATACATATAACTGTTTAACTAGCAACATTTTAAGTGTATGATAACAATATTTGACATATATCCCTATTTGTTCCCACATTTTGGCACACTTTGTCCAGAATTATTGCATTAAGAGATTGTGTGGTATGATATTACTACATTTCTTGTACTGTTGAATGATTGTGCTGGATGACATGTTTGTGATAACATCAAATTTATATATATTTGTCATGGCTTAGTGGTAAACCACTTTGTCTATGGTTTGCAGGGTTCTGCGTTTGAGCCTTGCAGAGGCTGTTTATTTTGTTTCTGGGCAGAACATGGGCTGTTGTATACAGAGTGATTAAGGCACTTTAAAGCAGTTGTAAGTGGGTTTGTGCGGAGGTAAGCACTGCTAACTTCCGGTTACAGTTTCTTACACTCAGTTAGCTTCTAAATTGCTTACCCTGTGTGGCCAGTGCTTACCCCTGTGCAAACACGCTTAAACCCACTTATAACTGCTCAAAAGTGCCTCAATCACTCTGTATTTAGTGGGCCATGTCCTGCCCAGCAACAAAATAAACAGCTCTTACAAGTCTCAAACTCAGGATCCTGCACACCACAGACAAAGTGATTTACTACTAAGCCATGAGTTTTCAGTATTTTGAGTTTTCAGTATTTTGAACTTTCAGGATTTTGGTCTTCAGGATTCTGTAGCGCTCCTTTAGATATATATATATATATATATATATATATATATATAAATATATATATATATATATATATATATATATATATATATATATATATTATATATATTGATTGCCATATATATGTAGACATATATGTATAGATGTATGCATGGAGAGAGAGGTATATAGCTATTTAGTTTTTTATATATATATATATATATATATATATATATATATATACACACACAAACACACATACACACACACACACACACACACACACACATGCACACGCAAGCTGGTGTAGAAGATCACCGACCTGTTTGTTGATTGCTCTATGAAAACGACCCTGACCTGGTGACGGGTGACAGGTGCCTGTCCGCGCCCACTCACATGGGGGGACGAGCCCCATCCCCTGAGGCAGTTCCACCCAAAGGTGGTGCAGGACCAGTGGACAGTGAGGTGCGAGGTTGGGCCCCTGACATGCTGGTGCCCAGTGCCTCGGCCAGCTGAGGTGGGACAGGTGGGTCCACTGGGACCGGCCTTCCCAAGCGTGCTATAGTGTTTAGATTTCAACATCATATATGAGTTAGTAATAGTCAACACATTCCAGGGTTAGGTATAACAGCATGCATAGATATTCCCATTAACCCAGACACCAGATACGGAACAGTTGCATAGCAAACAGAACACATGCATATATGGGACCACAGTGGTAATAAGAACAGCATGCAGGTACATTGATGGCACCATGCTAACAATGTTGGAATAATTCAATATGGCACATGCATGGGAACCAATAGAATATTTATCAAATGACTGGCCATTATCAGAGTCAGTACACACCATTTGGGGTGGGTATGTTGATTATTGTTGGAGATAAGGTGGGGGGAGAGAAAGATGTCATTTAACAAGTAGTATATTCTTGTACTCCACATTACTTTCCTAGTCAGTGCTGTTATCTGAACCTTACAAGTCTTACTACACTACCCTATACACCTATATTGGACACTGATATGGCTGTCAACATCATTACACATGAACCAGTTTTACCTGCAGTATACACCTCTTACCTGGTATACCTGTGAAGGGAATGTTTGTTAACACTGACTGTTTGTACACATATAGCCAGATTCTGGGTTGATGTTTTGCACTATGCTATCCAACTTTTTCTGCACAGACTCTGGCCATGTGTTGACCACATGCTGGTATGCTTGGACATATCAAGAATATTGCCCTTTTCCACCTTCAGTGACCTGACACACACATATACATGCTTTCCTACACAGTTATATTATGTAGCACAGTGTGAGCGACAGTGACCAGTGATACTTTATTATTCAGAGAAACTGCAACACTCACAATCCCCTACAATACCAGGGTGGACGGTACCAGTACAGGTTATATTGGTCTGTATTTCACAGCACAGTGTTCGTATCCAACGTACCTGTGGGAGCAATGTTTGTTAGCACTACCTGACTGTTGCCACTCAAGGTTCCAGATTACACATTACTATTATGCACATACTTCTCACTCTGTTACTGTACACACTATGACCACAGCTTAACAGGTTGGAGTGTAAATGGGACATATGTGGCTTATTAGTCACATAAGGTATTGGGGAGTTCTAGTGCGCCAGGTTTGTTGTCATAGATTGTGTCAATCAGATGTATTTCCTGTTTGCTGCCTATACGTCTGGGATCATCCCACTGATTTCCCAGGGGGACAGGTCGATAGGCATTAGATATGTGCCACTTTAATAGACAGTCTGGACATACCTCTACAGTTGTGGTGTATAATTCTGTATGCAGACTACTACCACTGGCAGGATTCAAACCATGGCTGTGTGTGCTAATAAAAAAACAGTTCACATCTCAGTTGCATGTGCTATTCGGGTTTTGTTGTCTGCATTTCCTCTGTTTACTGTCTATGTGTCCCTCAGTTGTACTAAATGGCCTCTGGGGATTACACCTGTCATATACTGGCATTCCTACACATTCACGTTATGGTGCATGGTGTGGGTAACAGTGCTTAATACTACAGTACTATTACATGACTGCAAATCTACATTACCATATGATACCAGAACATACACATACAGTCCAGTAGTTAGACCTGCTTTGTCAGGGTATTACACTTTTATTGCCATAGTAACAATATCAGACTCTTCTTGCCATATTCTCTAGTGTATGCAGTACTTGCCTTGAACAATACAGGTTTTATACTAGCAATTACTTTATTACTACTTTTAGTTTTATTTCCTTTGACAGTAAAAGCATGAGTATTACTAACCTGCCTCTTGTCGCAACTGGGCCACGCGGCAGATGTGGGCCTCCTGGTTCACGGCCCATTCCATTGCAGCTGTGGGGAACATAAGAGGAATATTTAGCCATACCTATCCATGATATATCTGAGCTGGCAATTATTAAACAAGTAGTGGACTGATACTTACACATGGCTGGGACATCCCCTGATGTTCTTGCCTCTTAGAGCCACTCCTCCAAGAGGTCCCCCTTCCACCACTTCAGGTCAGCATAGTGGTGCCTGACCTGCTCACTAGTTCGGGGTATGCCAGTGGCACTGGTGAGGTCATGGGTGAGACGGTCCCAGGCCTCCGCCTTATATTGGGAGCCCTGGTACTGGCCCTGCAGCAGTGTCTGTGCATGGTCTTTAACTAGTAGCCCAGCCATGACCTTGGACTCAGGGATGCACCAGTGCTGCACCCAGAAGTGCACTCCTTCTCCCCTTACTGCCATAGTGCCAGCAAGAGGAAGCTACAACCAGTTATGAGCTGTATTCCTGCCTCTTGGGTATAAGTAGGGCCGATTTCCTGCACTTTTCCATGATTGGCCGGTTTTGAAAAGGCTAAGCTATGAGCAAACCTGCTTACCCAAAGTTGGCAATGTTTAAAATGGTATAGCACTGGGCACAAAGAGTTAGCTGGTCTACACATTGCTCACACCTCCTAAGCTGGCCTGTGCAATGCTTGGTGTTACCTACAGTAGACATTCATTATAATGCCTTTTTGGCATTGTGTTATTATTCATTACACCTTATATGTATACCTAGTATCCCCGATTGATGTGTACATACACTCTGTGGGGTCCTTGGGTTTTATTGGAGACTTCAACACTCTATTACAAGTACACCTCACGTCTGGGCTTACTGCTGTACTCTAAGTCACATATTTATGTCTTGTAGTCAGTTATGGCACATATGACTGTATACTGATGCCTTTCACAGGTTCAATTTGGTTATACTATGGTGAGGACATGTTTACTACTACCTCATTCTTCCATACTTCTGTGATGGCTTGGTGGATAGCTACTGTGACTATGGTGTATAGGGTTCTGGCTTCAAGACCTGCATGGCTGTTTATTTTGTTGCTGGGCAGACAAAGGCCCATTGGATACAAAGTGATTAAGGTACTTTAAAGCAGTTGTAAGTGGGTTTGCGTGGGTTTGCATGGTGGTAAGCACTGCTTATTTCAGGTTATAGTTTCTTACACTCAGTTAGCTTCTACTTTGCTTAATCTGTGTAAGCAATGCTTACTCCCATGCAAACACACTTAAACACGCTTACGTGTGCTTACATATGCTTACTACTGCTTATCTGAGCTTACACCTCCTTACTACTGCTTTATTCATTATGACACTGACTCTTCACATGTGCATTTCCGGTAGTACTCCAGTTCATAAATATATGTTATTTAGTGGGTTTTGCAATAAAAATATTGGTTATACCATGCTTTGCCATGTAAATAGACTGTGCTTCAGTGGGACTCGAACCGGGAATGCCTGCTCATGAGGCAAATGGTCTGCCCACTACACTATTGCTGTGCTGTTTCATTTGCATATATCTTCCTTGTTATCCTCTTCAGCCTTTTAAGCTGCTTTAACCATAGCTAAGCAATGGGCACACCCTGGTGCTGTTGTACACATGGGGGACTGTTCGTGGGGATATGCGGACACATATGAGCAGTCTTGCTCATTTATTTCCACATTCTGCTGTTCTACATTGCAGGGGGCATGTTTATTCTGAGAGCTCTGCTCTCAGACATGTCCCCTGCAATCATACATGCTCCATGTATGCCTGGGAGGTCGGGCAGCACGCCTTCATTAATATGCATGGCTACGCTAGTCCTGCACAGAAGATTAGTGAATCCGTGGGTTGATGTTTAAAAGTATTTTAAATTTTTGCCCCGTCTGTAATAGATGGAAGGGTGGTGAGCAATAAGATTACCGAGTTCACCATCTTTTGTTAAAAAATTCCCAGCAACTATTTAATATGTTGCCTATTTCTTTACTAAGGCTATTATAAACTGACACAAAATACACTTTCTCCTTCATTTGATTTTTATCTATGTTATAAATTTGATTTTTTTATACCAAATATTTTTAAGAGGAGATCCCATGCCCATCCTCTGTGAGACTACCCTATACAGAGATTTTTTTTAACTATATCATATTGATAACCTCTACCAATGAACATATTAAACTTTTTTTACATTCCATCACAAAATCATCCCAATTTTTACAAATTCTATCAACTCGAAGTAACTCCCCATATGGAATGGATTCCAAAAGATGTGTCAGACAAGACAATTATGATGTATTACTCCTGGAAGGCTATATGCCAAGGTGCCAGTGTGTTCAGTGTGCTTTTTAAAATCCAAGATATAGCCTCTTTTATCGTGTAGCCTATAAAATAATTTAATTTCAGCTATTCTTCTAAATTTTGCTGGGCTGAAGTTAACCCTCCAGTTTTCACTGTCGACATATACATTTAAACAGTTACAATAGTGCATGTACATTTCTGCTCTGTTCCAACAGGGCACACTGTGGATACATTTTAAGTACAAGCACTTTACAAAATACCTTTTCAACACAAACATCTGTACATAGCAGTTTGATATATACAGTTCTAACACATTTGCAACACAAGCATCTTATATAAATCATTTCAATATTCACCAATGACATATAATTATCTACAAAATTCCAGCTAGTTGTGTTGGCAGTATCTCCTTTCATCACAACTTGGATGGGTGATACTTAAATTGGAAGTGCCCTGGGAACCTAAAATTGATACTTTCTGGGACCCCCTAAATGTTGTCACTGGCACTACTAATGAAGTCCTTGTCTATTGAATAAAGTGAAGAAAGTACTAAACGTTTTATTAAATGTTCATTTTCACACACATCTTTGTGGTTTATTATACTGATCTGCTGAGTGCCTCCTGATTTGTGAGCAGTTTTCTTTGGTTCATCATTTGTTTCCTCTCCTCCATGCTTGGCTTAAACATCTAGAGCTACAGAATTTCTGGGGTCAATAGTCCCTTCAGACTCCTGCTGTAGAAAGTAATTTTGATATAGGCATTGTAGGGGGCCCATTTCTCAACCTCTACACTGAGTCCTATCTAGTCTAAAATTGGCCCTGCTCAGAGGTGTGGAGAGATGGTCACTGTAGCTTTTCTATTATGTGGGGTGTGGTTATTTTCTCTTTAATGTTTCTCACAATCAGACCTCAGATGTGTGCCAAAATTCTAGGGGCAGTATACTGTCTAGGAGCATCAAATCATTATTTTTTTACTGTGCTCACAACCAAACATCAGACATGTATACAAGTGAATATGTTTTGTAGGGTAGGGATAAGGAGCATATGTGCATGTAAGTCTGATGGCAATAAAATGAAATATATTACTATGAACATTTGTTCTTTCACTTTCATCCCAGTTTAACTTTGGTGGGGTACACAAAGATTGGGTGTCTTCTGGATGGTAGGTATGAGGAGGTATGCGGTGTATATGAATGTCAAAAGCAACAACTTGAAATATATGACTGTGGTCATTTATTCTTTAATTTGCATTCCAATCTAACTTCAGAGAGGTGCACAGAGGTGAATATCTCATTCTGAATGGTTGAGAGGCATGTATTAATCACAAACATGATTTATGTATTCTCACAAGCATCTGTCTTTTTAGCTTTTTGGGATCTACTACTTTGTCAGCCTTGAGCATTTGGCTTTGGGCACAATTTATTTCTTCCTTGAAAGAAAAACAAAATAAGACTGATTTTTTTCCCTCAAAAGCTTGGGGGGGCTCTAAAGTGCATCTCAGGGAAGCTAGAACACCATGTATTTTGGAGGACTAATGACATCAGACCCGGACTTAGTATTTTCAACACACTTATTGTAGTGCAGTCTTGGCCAGTTAGAGTGTATTGTAAGGATGGATGAAAAGCTGTAGAGTAAGATAAGGTGTGAAAATCAGGAAATTAAGCTATCTATAAGACCAGGACGGGTGAATCAAGTGGTATTGGGGTTAGTTTGGAGAGGCACCAGAAAGCAGCAAGGCAGTTGCATGGAGTACTTTATCTAGATTTTTATTTCACCTGAGGACTGTCACGATGATTGCAATCAGACATCTGAGATGTATACAGTCTATAAAGTGGGTAGAATAAATATTTGTTGACACTACTCCTTTTCATGGGGTTGTTCAACTCATTGACATTAATAGATATAATGTTAAATATTATCATTTGATGGAGACTGCTATTATAAGTAAAACTAAAAAGTGATTTCCTTGATTCATTATGACAAATAAATTTTTTAAAACTGTTCTGCACAATTTAAAAACTCTAAATTTGAAAACAGTAAAACTGTACACTTTAACAACTTTTTGCATGGATAAACTAAATCCAGGCTCACTATATCTCTCATAGAAGCCACAAACTAGCCCTCTCATGATATCTAGTAGGAATTCCTACCTACTGCAGGTTAATAGCAAACAGAAAGGAAACTTCATATGCTTTAAAAACTTACAAAAGGTAAAATTTGATTTAATATACTATGTGTGCATGAACTGAGAACATGAAGCTGTATACGATTTCTTAATTTTTTTTATCTAAACAGACTAAGATAAATTGATTAATCCTAATAGTTATTTGTTGCCATGAGTAAATACAGGGCTATAATGTCATTAAAGCATACAGGAAAAAAGATTCATTTAAAACTGTCACTGTCAGAAACATATTTGTAATTTTTATTTAAATATAAATGCAATTCAGATTAAATAAATCACTATTTACAGTAAAACATATGCTTATGTTATGGACATTGTATATAATTTGTTTTTTCTTGTTACTATACTGTTAAGTTATTGTGTTTTAAAATGAATAAAAGCATTTTGGAAAAAAAAGTGGGTAGAATGTATGAGTACTGGGGTAGTCAGCTGACGAAAGTGACTGATCCCAACTGTTATTTTCCTCACAGATAAACTGTTACTGACCTGATATAATATAACCCCACCTAATTCCAATTAGTCTTACCAGCTTCTTGCATCCCCTTTGCTTTAAAGCCATCAGCTTCCACTGAAAACATTTCTCATTCTACAATGTACAACTCAATTGCCTTATATGTCACAACATTTTCCCACTGAGAGTTTATATAATTGTCTGAAAAAATCAAATTTTCATCAACATTTGCTGCTGTTAGATTGGGACAGTTTCCATCACAAATCCAAACAATTGTGACAGTTCTTTCAGCTTTCCAACACAAATTCTAATGCTCAAGGCAGTTCTGGATGGGTTCACAGCTTTCCATCACAAATCCTAATACTCATGACAGTTCTGGATTGGCTCACAGCTTTCCATCTCAAATCCTAACACTTGTGACAGTTCTGGATTGGTTCACAGCTTTCCATCTCTAATCCTAACACTTATGACAGTTCTGGTTGGTTTACAGCTTTCCATCACAAATCCTAATAATTGTGACACTTCTGGATTGGTTCACAGCTTTTCATCACAAATCTTAACACTTGTGACAGTTCTGGATTGGCTCATAGCTTTCCATCTCAAACCCTAACACTTGTGACAGTTCTGGTTGATTCACAGCTTTCCATCAGAAATCCTAATACTTGTGATACTTCTGGATTGGTTCACAGCTTTCCATCACAAATCCTAACACTTAGAGTTCTGGATTGGTTCACAACTTTCCATCACAAATCCTAACACTCATGGCAGTTCTGGTTGATTCACAGCTTTCCATCACAAATCCTAGTAATTGTGATACTTCTGGATTGGTTCACAGCTTTCCATCACAAATCCTAATACTCCCGACAGTTCTGATTTGGTTCTTGTATACAAAGTGCTCCACAATGCTTTAATAGGCATGTTCTGAAAGTGTTCTTTGATCAAAGCATTTACATATTGTGTGATTCTTTCGGTTACATTATCTAAAACTTCATGTAACAGAATTCTAGATAGCCCATTAGCAGTGACTCTTGAAATCTCTGCATAATATTTTTAATAAATATTGTCAGATAAAGTTATAATCCATCTGTCAATTCTTACTGTTGTCATGGCAAGCAAACTCTTGTGCTCACTAACTAAACTTAGTAAAGGTTTATGGTCAGGAAACAATTTGGATTTTCTATCCCAGAGATACCAAAATAATTTCTTTACTCCCCCAAAATTAAATAAGTAAAATAAGAACCTCCTTCTTGATTTGAAATATATTCTGTCAACAGAAGAAAGAGTTCTGGATGCACAAGTAGCTAGTCTTCTATTTTCTGAAGGCATGACGTGTTGAATCAGTTCAGCTATCTCATAGACTGAGGCATCATAACCAAATGATTCAGGTCAATGTACATGCACTTCATCATAAGTCAGCAATTCTTCATATTTTCTGAAAATATTCTGCTCAAGCAGTTTCACTTGCTATGACATATTACATTCCAGCAAAGTATACCATAGTGCTTATGCCAGATATTGGTGTGGCATGAACTTTCTGTTTTAATCCAGTAAGTCCAGAAATGCATTTAACTCTAATATGTGTGGAGAATCACCTTATTGACCAGGTTGCCATCTCAGTGAAAGGGTTTATCTCCTTTTTGTTCAGACCAAGTCCGAGTTATTCGGTTAGAGATTTATCAGACTTGTGTTCTGATTTTTTTTTTTAACTCTCAGACCCCAACCTTTTAAGCACTGCAACAAAGATTCCCCTTTTGCCTTTTGCCTTGATAGGATAACAAATGCATGCCTTGATTGTTCTTAGAGTGAACTGCACTGTCTAAAATAAACAAAGATTATTCTCTCCTGTCCCAAAGAAATCCCATCTTCTTCCATCATAAGGAAATCTCAACTCTTTCCCATATTAAGAGGTTCACTGTTTCCTGCTGAAGTTAAACACTCAGTAAAAAAAAAACACAATGTAGATTAGTTTGATAAAGGAAAAAACTTTTCCCAGTTAATTCCCCTATATTACATGATGGCTTGCAGTTATTAATGCAGCCATGCACATTCTTAGGTAACTGAGGAAGGTGTAGCTCATACAAGTCAAAAACTGATTTACCAGATACCATGACATCCCCCACCAGGAATGGCCAGTTTGACAGGTCCAGCAGTCAGTAAATGCTTTATTAGTATATTCATTAGGCAAATCTTCACTAAACTATCATCTATCACCACATACATAAAAATATACATAATAAAAAATGCAGCTTCTAATCAAATAAGTACTAACTATAAAATAGCACATAATAGAAAATAAGTGTCAGAGCTCCTATTAACAAAAATGCACATTCATACTCAATATATTACTGCAGTCAGATTAGAGTAAGTGTGAATTATTTCTACCTTTCTGAGTTTTGAGAAGACAGAGAACATGTACCAAAATCAGAGGTTTCTAAAAGGCAGATATTCTGTTGTGATGAGAAAACTGACTAAAGGTATCCAGATTACAGGTTTCTGAAAGGCCATATTGTCTGTTGTAATACTACAGCAGTACAATCTACTTCAGTTTCCATAAGTTTGTCTGAAGAAGCAGTGACACTCGTGTCATCTTCTTCCAGTTCATTCTGCAAAATGACCTAAAATGATTTTTTCAGTTTTAAATATGATTGGAAAAGATACTGTCATGAAAAGATGCAGAATTTTGTAACAAAGACCACAGTTCTCCAGGTCTTCATGTAACCGGGAATTTTTTATCTCTGTTCTAGCTATTATTTTGTCTTCCAATTCATTTTGTTCTGTGTGCTGAAGGGAAAGGGTCAGCTGTAGGAAAGAGGGGTTTAATGGCAACATCAGTTTTAGCTTGGAACTTTTAGTTCCTAGTCTGTCTCCATCTGCCATATTTCACCTCCATACCCACCATGGTGATGAATCATCATAGAAGCTAGAAACTGCTGCTTCAGCGTCTCTTGGGGTGGAAACTAAAATCTGTTGATCTCCTTTTACTAGAGTTAATACAGCTTGGTACCATGGCTGTCTACACATCTCCAATTTCAAAGCTATCTTAGTGCTTTAACCATTTCTCTTTTTAATTAGTGCTGAGTGATTTTGATTGAATGGTTTCTAAGTTACACCTGGAAACCTTTTTGTTTTCCCACTGACAGTACAAATTTCTTTTCTGTGGAATTTAGAAATTTGCACATGAGATGTCTCACTTTTCTATGTCCTAGAGAGTTTCTTAGGGATATTGTAGGGGGGCACTTTCAACAGCAAAAACTAAAGTGTTATCTGTCAATTTTAATACTTTTCCAACATGTAAACATCCAATTCAGGACATCTACTTTAGGCAATCCTATAATTTGAAAATTTCTGTGTCTGTTACAATTTTTGTTCATCACCCTTTGCAGAAAGAAAGGAAAGCAGATGGACCCATGCTGGCAATGCCAAATCATACACCTAAAAGAGAAGATTCATGTTCTACAATGGCATTCTGCATATCTTCTTATGCATAGCTTCTTATCTTTCATCCTGTGTTTGATTTGTCTAGTAACATTTAAAACCTTCTGTGCTACAATAGTTAAATTGCTTAAGGGTGCTGGCACATTCATCCTGTACAAAAGTGCTGTGATCATTAATGTCGGATAACAGCTGTTTGATCTCACTGACAACTCCAGTCCATAAGTCCTAATGCTTGATAATACACAAATGGATAAATCTCAAATTACAGCTTAGTAAATGTCAAACTCAGTAACAAAAATGCACACGGGTATTTTTGGTAATAAAACGTTATTTAGCAGTCAGTAACTAGATGTTGGCAGCAATATTCTAATTTTAGACTTGATGATGACTTGGGATTTTGGTAACCATAGTTGGCATTGCTCACAAGGACATCCCCCTCTCCCCACTGCCCCCAACCACTTTCACAACTATTAGTTTAATCACTGTTTTCTGTCAAGTTATTATAATTAATAACACCATATTTGCTTTTGTTTGTTAATGCTATTTGTCATTACATGAAATGCATAATTAGTAAAATTATTTATGCTATGTTTTGATTGTCTACATTTTCATGCATGTGCAGTCATTATCTCTGAGAGACTGTCTGCTATGACACCTTTGTTACCAAATGCACTCTGTGAATGACATAGTAAATTCATTATCTAACATGCGGAAGCACAGTTTCTAGGTAGCCTGCATGGTGTGCAATTTACTGGAGAAACACATGAGGACAATGGCCAGAAGGCCATACTAGGATTGTGGAACATGTGTGATGGAATCTGACACAATAGCATATATATTCTAAAAAAAGAAAACAATAAAGAGAAACCTGCCCTGGCATACGTATAGCGATTATGAAACGTCATCTGGTGAAAAGCTGTGATAGGACCACACAGATAAGCGTTGGTATTTGAGGAATAAAGAAGAATGCTACCACTATTCCTAAAATTAACATGCCTCCGTTCATCGTTGAAGATGTGAAACAAAAGTCACTTGCAGTCTAGCTTCTTTACCATTAGTTGCTGGTTGAATCAGTGTACATCAGTGCAGGCAGCTATCAACAGAACTATCTGGTGACTTGGATGAGTCATGGATGATTTCATTAGCCAGTTCATAGCTAGCTGTGGTGTTCTACCTCTGTATCCTTATGGTCAAACAGTGGTCTAGGCCCCCACCATTGATGTACAGCAAGTATCAGACTCTGTCAGAGTAAAGTTTCATAATGGCTGGCAGTAGTAGTATCTGAATTGCTGTCCTCTTAATTTAGTTGTCACAGACTAACCATCAGTCATTGAATTATAATTCCTGACAGTGGTGGAATTCTTGCCTGCATCTTACCACACATTGGTTGCCAGTGCTGAAATTCTAAGCACAGTTTACCCTGTAATATTTGAATGGGAGTGTTGGGCTTTTAATACCTGCTCAAAACAGCTTCTAACATCAGAAGCAGCCTGCATATTTGTTTCTTGTGCTAGGACTGTAAGGCAAAGTAAGATTTGCTCACATCTTTAAGTTTATTAATTAATTGATCTGGCAACTGAGAGAGTATACCAATATTTAAAATGATGACTTACAGATGATACAAATACAAGCAGTCCATGAAAAGAATACATACCTAATTTAAAACAGCACTACATAACATAATACCAAAACAAGCTAAACAAAGTATGAAAGACTGATTCATTTTTAGCCACATAGAAAGAAAGTAAAGAATACTCCAATGCTAAAACTGGAGGTAAGAGGAGGGAGACAAGAAGAGAAAAAAGCATTTAGCAGCAGAAAATGAGAAACTAGTGGCATTCCTAATGAAGAGAGAATAAATTACCATATGAAACATTTCCAGGTGGCAAGGGTGTGCAAAACTGATCTGATAACTCAGACTATGTATCTCAGTACTGTTATTTTTGTAAATTCAGGACATACAGGGAAACAAGCTTGGGCACCTCAGCTCACATGCTTTCAGATGGTACAGGTTCTTTTTAGATGTAAAACAAAGGAGAGATTAGAAATGTGACATATAACTATGGACAAGAGCTGCAAGCAAGTGGTCTACAGATGTTTTATCTATAAAATGCTACTGATGGCAGTTTCAGTTTATTAAATGTTTGACAACCGACTACAGTATTCTGTAAGGAAGCAGTTATCAGTGGTTTCATTCCAATATTTGTCAGCAGAAGTGCTTAGCTTTAGCTAACAACAGTATCTTTGTTTGATAGCTTCATATTATCAGGATTAAACAATACACTCCTCTTTCAAAACAGCCCATTTCCTAAGCTCTCATTTATTTGATAAATTATGAAAGTAGCCCATAGTTCATCTCATAACAGGGAATGTAACCTTTGTTTGAATTGCCAAATGTAGAAGATATAAGAAACACAAATATTACAAGCTATAGCTGATATCTGGTTTGCAACCATTACATTAAATCCTATGTTTCTAGGACTGACTGACTAAACAGAGATTTGCTGATACAAGTGTAGAACTTAAGCTGAGGTTTCTCAAACTTCATATAATTTGAGAGCGAGAAAAGTACAGCCCTGCAGGATGGTGTAAGACCAAATATTTCTGCATGAAAAAATGAATGAAGCTTTATTTGGTTTATCCATGTTGATCAAATGTGCTTCGGTGTGGTGGTTATAGAGTAAATCAACTATGTTTATTAGAGCTCTGACATCAAGTGCTGAATGTAATATAAAATACAAATAAAACTACGGTGGTATGCATAGGCGTTATGCCAGTGTACACTGGGCATGTGTGCCAGTTACACACAAGCACAGGAGAGGTTCAATTTATAGAGATAAGCAGCGATCCTGTGCAGAAACTTATTAAGAATGTAATAAGCAAATGAGTAAGTAATGAGATGTAAATGAGAAATGTGTGCAAAAAATTTCACAACTATGTAAATGTGGGGGGAGCACAAAAGGTATCTCAAAAGGTGTCTGCCTCGAGGATACTGTAGTAGCTCAAAACAAACGAAGCGGGGACAGTCAAATAAACTGGAAAGCAAGGAAGACACACCTGACCTGAACCAAAAACAACGTTTTGGACCACTGCGTTCGTTTGTTAAATAATTGCTTCTACCAAATTCTTCTGATGCAAATAACAAGTATAAATGAAGGCAACAAATCTTCTTTTGAAGTTGTAATGGAATGCCAAACCAAGTAGATCCACTAAAATCTTTTATTCACCAACACGAAAACGATAAGAACACTCCAATGCAAACCAAGCGCTTTCGCCTGGACAATTCCAGGCTTTTTCAAGATTAAAATGTGAGTCTGGCCATACTGCTTAAATACAAAGGCTAATAGGCCAGTTTAGCAATTAAGATTTAATTGCAATCAATTATTAAAGTGCTATAGTGCTGTAGTACTCTTTTTAAATTCTAATAAACTTGACAAGTAAAGTTTTTTCACCGTGCAGAACTTGCATACAACAAGTTTACTTTGGTATTCCTTGTGCTGCTGAATACATATATATATAATATATAGCTCCTTGATATACTCTTGGCACATGTAAATGAGCATATCTAATTCCCAGTGTCACCTCAAGACTGATCCAGTACCATGAGAATGACACACTTTCCTGTGGTGCTTGGTGCAACAAATTGTGCCCATGTGGCTATAAGGGTCCCATTTGGGCCATGAGAGAACAAGTGCCATAAATAGAAGGGTTACCATTCCATCAACTGCCAGGTAGTGTGTGATGCACAGAGCTGCATCAGCAACTATCAGCCCAACATCCTGGCAGTACCCATGATTTCCACATTTGGCACATAAGTTCACTATACTGGCACCTCCTGTGTGAAAATATTCCTCATGGTTACATAGTTGGAAGGAGCAGACAAATATCATTTTGTTACCCATACTTATTTCTTTATTTATATGTGAGATACATAGTAATGATGACTAAGAATCTCTACCTTAAGTGTCTCCTGTCAGTTATATTTTCCAGGTGGTGCAGGCTACTCACTTAAACCTTGGCTAATGGTTCATAACCCACACGGAACTATAGAGGAGTGCTTTAACAACACCTTGGTCCAGAAATGGATAGTCTCTGAGTAAGTATTCAGCCTGCTCAAAACCCATTTCCTTTGCCTGCTTGAGTTAAGGTGGCTCTTTGGTATAAGTCTGCTGCTGCATGCAGAATGTATATGACCTGCTACATTCTGTATAGTATAATCATGTGTTGGTTTGGTGTGTAGCTGGCACAGCTAGTGACAAATAGTGGCACTGCAGTTCCCTCTATCATTTATCTCAGCAGTGATGATGGTGATTATGGCCAGCCAAATGCAACAGTACAGTAAACTTACTGCAGGCTCATGCAGGGTATACAGTAGTGCAGGTGAAATGGCAGCATCTAGTCCACAACTATGGGCTATGACATTCACTATGTGACAATGTAAATTGACATAGATAACACTTGGTGCATGCAGTGTTACCCATGGAGTACCCTGAGCAGTGCATGATTAACTCACAGTGTGCATCAGACATTCCTCCACATACCATACACAAACGTATTGTTCATATGGTCATTTCAGTCAACATCTGTAGTAGTCAGTTGCAGAAGTACTAGTTATGCCAGTGTGTGTGCATGTGTGTGTGTGTGTGTGTGTGTGTGTGTGTGTGTGTGTGTGTGTGTGTGTGTGTGTGTGTGCACGCGCGTGTGTCTGTGTATGTGTCTGTGGATGAAAGTATCCGATAACGTGAAGTTTTGTTGTGATGTATGTTAAATAACTGAAATGATGTGTAGCAATGAAGTTGCATTCATTACTGCAACTGTCAATGGTGTTGCAGACAGAAATGTTTTACCTTCATAATAGGTGCAATTTTTTTTACTTTGTCTTATTTTATATTTGTTTCTGTGACTTTTTCCATCATGCAGGTAAGTACAGTACTTGTCGTTTCAACAGATGTGCTCTGCTATTAACTCTACTTTCTTTGGCCATTTATTTTCCCACTGGCTGAAGTGCACATTTGTATGTGTTAAATTTGAAATGTGTCATATGCAATATCTCCTAATGATAGTGTTGGTGATGGTCCCATAAATTATGAACAACTGTTACTGTGTGAGCTTGAGTTGCTCTGGTAAGGAAATCTACTGGATGCAGAGAAAGCTCTTAACCTTGAATGAACAGTGCCATGAGACCTAGACCTTGACTTAGAGGTCCTGCGATATGATCTAGAAATAGAAAGCCAAGTGACTTCCTTCTACTAAGCCTAAATATTAGAAGTATATCCAACAAAGTCCATGAACTCTATGCCACCATTGACTTATACTCCCCAGATATTGTCATCCTGACAGAAACCTGGCTAAAACCTCACATTACCAGTGAGCAAATACTCCCTACAGGTTACGGCATACTAAGAGTAGACCGGCTAAACAAAAAAGGAGGTCGTGTAGCTATAATATTTAAACAGCATCTAAACATCCAGATCTTAAAATCATCAGCTCCACAAATAGGCAATGAAGAAATAATATATACCAACCTCAAAATTAACCAAAACAAAACCATCAACATAATTGGATGCTACTTCCCACCTGGCCGAAACATCCCTCCACTGGAAAACCTCCTCAGCTGGTCTACCCACCATCTCCCCCAAGAAACTATCATCTTAGGTGATTTCAATATTGACTGGCAATCCTGTTCTGGCAACAATCCAACCCATCATGTACACCTTCATGGCTTCACCCAACTAGTCCAGTCGCCAACCAGGATAATTAAAAACTCCAGCAAGCACACTACCCTGGATTGGGTACTAGTCAGTAAGAACCCCCAGTCATATATAACAGGCTGCTTATCAGATAGCCTCAGTGATCACTCCCCAACATTCCTACTCAAAAAATACCTGTACCA
The DNA here is from genome assembly GCF_019279795.1 of Protopterus annectens. Classification (NCBI taxonomy): domain Eukaryota; kingdom Metazoa; phylum Chordata; order Ceratodontiformes; family Protopteridae; genus Protopterus; species Protopterus annectens. Next base: position 1,288,948,913 of record NC_056731.1, on the reverse strand, counting down.
AGCTAAAGCTGTCATCTATCGTCAAATACGTAAAAAAATAAACTTTAACCCACTCACATTCATCTTATCCCTCAAAGAATGTAACTGGCATGCTCTAAAGTACCTCAGTCTAGATGACGCAGTTGAATTTTTTAATACTACCTTCCTGAACATCCTTAATTACCATGCCCCCATAAGATTTTCCAGAACCAAAGCACAACCCTCCCCATGGCTACAGAAAACCACTAAGTCAGAAATGAAAAACAGGGATAAAGCCTGGGAGCACTGGCACAAAACCAAAACCCCCACAGCTAGACAAAAATCCCTAGAACTACGCAATAGAGTCAAAAAGCTAATAAAACAGGACAAATTCCAATACTACCAGTCTGCCCTAGACTCCTCACAACACAGCCCCAAACAATTCTGGTCCTCCATAAACTCCATTCTCCACCCAGGTAAAGTCAGTACCCCTCCTCCTAACATCCCTCACTCCTCAGAAAATATTGCTACCTCATTAAACACACACTTCACCCAAACCATACTATAACTAGCTAAACAACACAACGCCCCTCCCCTCCAACCCACACCTTCAACTAGTAATCTCCCCACTGCCTTCTGTTTTTCTCCTGTACCTACCTCCAACATAAAAAAACTTTTAACTAAACTTAAACCCACCAAATTAGCAGCAGACAACCTCCCAAGTGAATACCTACAAATCGCAGCTGATGCTCTGGCCTACCCAGTATCCATCTTGATTAACCGATCTCTGTCAGAAAGTTATGTTCCCACATTGTGGAAAGTCTCACATATAATTCCCCTCCACAAAGGCGGACCCTCTGCAGAACTAACCAATTACCACCCCATAGCTATTCTCTCTCCACTCTCCAAAATACTAGAGAGATGCATACACTCTCAGGTCTCACCCTACCTCCTTACTAACAACCTCCTTTCCAGTACTCAGCATGGTTTCCGACCAAACCATAGCACCACCACTGCCTTACTCTCCTTTACTAACACTATCCTTCAGCATAAAAACAATGGCTATCTCTCCTCTGCTACTTTCCTAGACCTATCTAAAGCATTTGACATGGTCCCACACAAACAACTTATCTCTGTCCTCAATAACCTATCCTTCTCACAATCAGTCACCAACTGGTTTCAGAGTTACCTGTCTGACCGCCAACAATCCGTTGTATGGCAGAATGACATATCTCCCCAACTACCTGTCTCCACAGGGGTTCCCCAAGGATCCATCCTTGGACCCCTACTTTTCTCTGTTTACACTAATAATCTAGCCTCTGCCACCAAACATGGCACACTCATCCAATACGCAGATGACTCAACCATCATCTGCTCAGCCCAGTCCCTACCCAAACTGCAAAAAGTCACACAGGAAGCCTTTTCCTCTGTTGAAACATGGTTATCCAATGCCCATTTAATACTCAACCCAAACAAAACTAAACTACTCATCTTCCAACCCACCAAACATACTCAAAACAACTCTCACTTTAACATCACAGCAAAAGACAACACCACTATATACCCAACTGAACACACCAAATTGCTAGGAGTGGAAATAGACAATAAACTAAAATTTGACATTCACATATCCATGACCATAAAAAAGTTCACAAAAAACTAGGAGAATTATACAGAAATAAACAATTTCTCACCAAAGCAGCAAAGATTTCAATAGCAAATTCCCACCTTATCTCCACCCTACTTTATGCCTCTCCAGTATATACCAACCTAAGGCAATGTGATCTAAACAAGCTAGAGACCTGCTACAACAAAATCGCCAAATTCGCCACAGGGGCATCCTACCGTAGTCACCACTGTCTCTCACTTGCTGAACTGGGCTGGCTTGAACTCCCTCACCTCCTTCAATGGTATCAACTCTCACTCGCCCACAAACTAGTAAACCATCCACTAAATGTCCCATCCCTCCAGAATCTACTCCAACCCTATCGCACCACCAGACCACTAAGATCCAGCAACAAAAATCACTTGCAGATCACTAAAGCCAATAACTCTGCTGGTGAAGCACTATTCTCTTGCGCCATAGCCAAATTATGGAACTCACTCCCACCCACAATTACCTCCATACCATCATGCACCAACTTCAAAACTTTATTAAAAGCACACCTAAAAACATGCTGGCTATGCCCTTGCAACTCCCACTCTAATATCATCCACCCCATCCAACTACTACCTTTCTTTCACCTCCACTAACTACCTTGATGATAGCAAGCTCAGATGCTCATAAGCCTAGTACTTATTATACAGCAGGAACTTCTCATTGTTACTTTTGTTAATGCCTGTTATGTACTTCACAGATAAAGATTCTAGTTGTCTACTGATGTACTATGTTCTTCATCTGTAAATATGTTGTAAGTAATTTCTATGTTAAATTGTTAATCTCTATGTAATCCAATGTAACTACTGTCTGTTTATTTTACTGTGGAGCTTTTCTCCCCGGGCCTCCGCTGAAAATGGACCCACGTCCAGTCGAACACTCCCGGTCAACAAATTTAAATAAAATAAATAAATAAATAAATCTGGAAGTCTGATGAGGCCTAACTGGCTTCTTTCTAGGGGAATCCATATGCATGCCTGCAGTACTTTCTTGGAATACATTTAGTTTGCAACTTACTCATTCCTCTAGCATGCAAACACTCCCTCGGCCACATCCATCAGTGTTTTCAGTGTGTCTAATAAGTTCTTAGTAATGTGCAAATATAGGCTGGCATAGATGCCATGTGTGCAATAATCCTGCAAGGAGGAGTATCATGGCATTTTCCTTGGCCCCTCCACCATTCCCATGCACTGGTGGATTTCCTTCCTTATACTCTGTAGCACTCTATCCATCTCTACCTGACTCTCAGTGACAGTGGCCTGGGCCTGAACAATGTCACAGCATATCTACTGCTGGACAGACAAGTGAGAGATGTCTTCATCTGATACCCTGTGTACAGACTGAACAGCAGGTGATGAAACCCCAGATATTGTTGTGTCTTCCTCAAGAAGTTCAACTTGTCTGCAAAAAGTGATGTTGAGCTGCAAGGTGTTTCCCATCATTCTAGTAATGGCATTTCCTCGTTATGAACAATGTGTGAGCCTGTGTCAGTGACTGTGGAGATATCAACCTACTGGGTGGTAGGGGACCAGTACATTTTGTGGCTGTGTGCCACTGTCCTGATGCTGAGTCATGAGTATGACAGTAATGATATCATCACAGACAGCCATTCTGCTGTCACATCAGCATGCTGAGGTGCATCACAACATGCTATTGTTTGAGGTGCTACACCTGCAAAATATACATAATTATCTGAATAATGTCTGCTGTGAAATACACCTGAATTGCTATGGCAGTTATGATATACACAATTACAACAGTCTTTGTTGGTGTTACTACCAATAATGATGACGTACCTAATGAGTAAACATTTCACAGCTATGTACAGACATTTATCATATCAATGTAAACATGCTCTAAAGCTGCAAATGCCAGGAAAACACTGACCTTCTGTACCACCTGTGTGTGTGAATGTTGAATGATTCCTAAAGTGCTGGTATCCACACCACCTTAAATGAACCCACTGCCCTCATCCTAAGCACTGTACTCATCCCCTCATAGGGAGAACAGATACTTCTCATCAGGTATTAAACGTTGCACAGTGGAAGATACATCTCCTGTGGTGCTATATAAGATTACATTCCATCTAGCTTTACCCTTGTATGAGACACTATATCATTAGCTCACTTTCTGCACTCTGCAAAAGTACAGCCCCCCCCCCCCCATTTCATTCATGTCAACCTAATTTCACACCTTAGTTTGCTATGCTTGTTTTGGGCTCCCTTTTCCAAAATAATATTTTCCATATGCTCAATTTGAATCCATGAGGATATGGTTATCCTCAGCAAAGAAGTTTTCTCTCATGTGCCTTGCTCCCTCATCCTGTAACATCTTTTCCTTAGAAACATCAAGTTTTACAGTTACTAATATTATCCTTCCCGTACTGAGTTCAAGCATGCTGCAGTTGTGGCGCTGCGGTAGTGCTGTCACCTCACAGTAAGACTCTGTCAGGTTTGATTCTCAGCTAGTGCATCTTCTGTGTGGAGACATGTGTGAATGGGTGCACCTTCATTGAAGGTTGTGTGTCAGGGCTGGTAACTCTGCATGTAAAAATCAACTACCAATTGTTCGCAGACTGGAGTTCTGCTGTGGTAACCCTTAACTGGGAAAAGCTAAAAGACACAACAACTGAGTTAAAGCATACTGATAAATGCATTTTAATCAATACTACACCATTATGCAATACAGTGAATGAGTGATGCAGGAAGCAGTTGCAATGTTCCCACCTTAAAATTATATGCTAATGCTTAATTTCTTTTTTTTTTTTTTTTTAGTAAAGAAATTCCTTACCTGGTACATACATAAGAATGTGTACAGTGTAATATGTAATACAGGCATGTAAAGGTGTAAGAGTGAGTGGGGGAAGTCCATCACAGTAATTTACTGATAGTGTATCAGGTAAAATGCAATAAGTGTTTGTATACCTTGGTCCTGAGCATTTCCATTGTCAGGTACAAGAATGTGTGCTAAACAACTACTCTGATGTGAAATGTGAAATTGCAGCATATTAAAAAAGGATTTTTTTTGCACAATGACAGTACAATTCCTAATTGCATAACCTTAATAACAGTTTCCATCTTACCAGCAATTCAGAACCTCTTCATGAAGATACCACAGTAAAATCCAATGATAAAAACCTACTTCTTCTGTTGTGATCCTAACCGTAACTATTGCAAACTATTGTCTTTATTTACATAGAAATAATGCTAGGCAAGTGATCACAGGGTCTGTAAGAAGACTAGACATATTCAGCTTTAGGGAGACAGAAAAGTTTCAAGAACTTTTCAAAATATGAAGTTCTTATGCAAATGAGGCCTGTTGACGGATTGCTGTTTGAATTGCATTACTAAGCATCTATGCAAGTGTACGCATCATCATCCTACAACTATGTATGAGCCATGGCAATTACATGCAAACTCTTTCTACTTACTTTTTCAGATGTGAAGTGGATGCATGTGCAGTTGGCCTGTGTATGCACCTGCTTTTCTGTGCTTAGTGGGTGCTAGCACAGAGTGTTAGCTGCCTGACTGGGTGAGGTCAGACTTCACTGACTGTGATTCACACCCCCAGTAATCTCATTTTCATAGCTAGTGCTTCATTCTGACTTGAATCTGACATAAAAATACATCTTTTGTCAGACGTCAGGGAAGGCCTCCCCAAGCTAGTGTGAAAAAGAAATCAAAGATTTTCCTTACTTTTGGCAGACATCATACTGATCCAGGCATGAGCGGGTGTGGAAAGACCCTTTAAAAAATATCTTTTGACTCAGCCTGATGATAGACTCATACCCTTAAATGGAAATCCTTGCAGTGCAGACCCATGTAGGCACGAATATGATGATCTGCATTGAGGGTAACCTGACCAAATTGCCTAGTGGACCACAGAGGTACAAGACAGACAGCCAGAGTTCTATAGTAAGTTTGATATGACCACAACTATTGCAATATTTAATATGTTTTTTAATCTCCTGGGTGTGGTTAAACACTGTGGAACTTACTGCAATCTAATGCTGCAGTTCTAATGCAAATGAACTTAACAGTAATATAACTTTGTACTCTTTACTATGGCTTGACCATTAGTAATGCAATATTTAACATGTGCTTTAATATCCTAAGTGGAGTTGCAAACTATTAATGTCACTGCAAATTTTTGCTTTATTTTTACTTCAAACAGATTTAATAATGTAATTCTGTAGCAGCTGTACGTTAATGTGATGTATTACTGTAGATGTTGCCTGCTGTTACATTGTCATCTTTGCAGCTTAACACACATGATAATGTTTACAATCACAAATGTATATAACTAAAATATAAATGAAGTGAAGTGAAAAAATAAATTTTTTTTTTTCATTTTTATTTTATCCTTTGATTGGCCAGTTTAGTTGCAGTAGGCTAGTAGCCTCTTTTCAGGGGAGAGGAAATTGCAAAAAGATGAAACTCCAAGAATTATATATATGCAAATACTGAATTACCCAGATATACTAGAAATCTTAAAGGTAGCAAAACAATATAAGAACATTACTTGGAAAGGACATAAACTTTCTTATACCCAAGATCTACCTACACTAATCAAAGCAGAAATGCTGAAACTTGTAGTTTATTGGCAGCACCTTATCAAAGAAAATAAAAAATGTCAAATAGCGTATCCTTTTAACCTTGTTTTTACATTTGCAGGAAAGAAGTAAACTGTCAAATCAAAAGATGGGGCCAAACAATTATTCCAAAGGATTTTTAGCAAGATCATTACCTAAAGCTTCAGGTTTTGAAGGGGAAAAAAGAAAAAAAGTATAGAACTGACAGATGCATAAGATGTATATCAGAACTTTTATAAGACTGTCTCAAGTCTGTTAACATTTGTCCAAAAAGAGGGGCCTACTAATAATGATCTATCCCATTTAATTCCGAACAGATTACATAAATAGGAACAAGAATGAGAAATACATAGAGTATGGTGGGATAACTCATGATGTCCCCTTAAATTATTTCATTTCTGATCTTGCAAGATGACTGGTGAACTAAATACACTGCATTGATGTGATGACACAGACATTATAGAGCCTTAGCTGATCTGCTCCAAATCTTGTAATAAGTTAATAAGTACAATTAAGATAGTAGTATCACAATTTACATGAGAAACATAGTACAAACTTATGAAAGAAGTAGCATGCTGAAGGTAGACTCAATAAACAAACTTTAATCCAAGGTGAAAAAAGCAGTGACACACAATACCAATGCTGATTCAAATTGAAGATTCCTTAGTTAAAAACTCCACAGTACCAATACTGGTCCTTGTGAAAAAAAGTAATTAGCTTAAGCGCTTTCATTTCTGTCCAATCAGAAATTTCCTCAGAATATCATCACATTTTATGAATGGGATTTTATAGTCAACTACAGCCATGCCTCCAATAAAAAATATCCAATGAAAGTCAATGTTTGATCCAAAAACATTAGCATCCGTTTAAAAAACATGAGTACAAATGCATTATATTCACTCACACAGTATAGAATTAAAATGAATAAATAATTAATTAAATGGCTATCTCTCTAAAGCTTTTAACTTTAAAAAACATGTCATAGACAAAGATTCATTCAAGCCTGGCCATTCTGTAGCAATAGTCCTGATTTGCCATAATGTTTTTTGTTTTTCTAAGGCAAGATTCCAGGGACCCCCTCTAGCCCTATATTCTATTACTTCAATGATAAAAAACTTGAATGCATGATCACTAAATTCTAAAATATGTTTGGCTAAGGCATTTGTTTCATTTCTATTTTTTATGTCTCTCAAGTGTTCATATATTCTATTTTTTAATTTCCTCTCAGTTATTCCAGTATAGAATCCTCTGCATTTGTTGCATAAAGCACAATATGCCACCCTTTCAGTATTACAATCACATTTATTTTTTAACTTTACTTGCACTTTATTAACAGTGAATTTATTTCCCTCATAAATGAATGGACAATAGTTGCAAGCTCCACATTTTTTCATACTACCATTTAGTGAATGTTGGTCACCTTGTTTGTCTGTCTCAAAAAATGTTTTTAGACACCTCCCCTTCCTATATATAATTGTGGGGTGTTCTTCTAGTTTATTATGAACATCTTTATTGCTGGACAAAACAACCCAATGTTTGTACAAAATATCTTTAATCAGGTTACTAGATATATTAAAAGTAGTAATAAAAGCTGTTTTGTAGTCCCTTTGTTCTATATTATCAGATGTTAACCTATTTAGTGCTGTTCCTTCATCATTTTCATTATAGTCATTAAGAAAACGGAGTTCTAGGGTGGAAATGGCCATTTCTATTTGGCCATTACCAAAATAGTTATACTCCATAGGGCCTCTTTCTCTCAGTAGTGGTTTAAAAAAAACATATTCTCTTTTATTCACCGCCTCTAGCCTGACATCCTTCACCATTCCAGCTGGACAACCTCTATTCAAAAACATCTTTTTCAGCACTTCACATTCATCTAAAAATGAATCAAAGCAAGATACCATCCTCGCAGACCTCACAAACTGTCCCTTCACTACACCTTTTTTCTGCTTATATGGATGCCACTATCAAAATGTAAAAAAACTATTAGAATAAGTGGGCTTTCTATAAATTTCAGCTAAAAGCATTGTGAAGTAGAATCTTTCTTCAATTTTGCATCCAAATAAGCAATTTCTTGGTGGTCTATAATATGTGAAAATTTTAAAAGACATGTTGACCCTATTTATGTATTCAACAAACTCAGAAATTGCACTAACCGGTCCATTCCAGAAAATAAAGATATCATCTAAAAACTGTAAATACGTATTATAAAAACTATAAAAAGTTGAGTTCACAAGGCATCTTTGTTCCCACTCGAACATCACTATGTTAGTGTAGATACCATCACATGATGCCCCCATTGCAATACTTTTCATTTATAGAAAAAATTCACTGTTGAACAGAATAAAATTATTCTTCAATACTATTTCCAGTAATTGTTCAAAGGTATTAATAACTTCTTGCTGTAAACCTTTTCTTAATAAATAGTCACAGAACCATTCTAAACGTATATCATGAGGGATGGAGGTGTACCAATCCTTTACATCAATAGTAACAAAGATACCATCTTGCAAAAATTCAAGTCTATCCATCCTAGCCAAGAAATCCCAAGAATCTTTCACTATGCTCAATTCATCTTTTAGTAAGTTCTTCAACTTGGCATCAATAAACTTAGCAATAGGTTGAGTGATGGAACCCCTAGAATCCACAATAGGTCTCATAGATGGGTATTCTAAATTATTGTGGGTCTTAGGGCGACCAAAAATTGTTGGCATTTTAGGATAGGCTACATTCATATAATTATATTCATCAATCATGACACTATTCTCAATGAAGAGATCATTTAGTTCATTTTTAATTCTCCTGTGTGCCTCATTTACTTAATTTAGGGGCACTACTTGATAAGTATCACTTATTAATACTTCCATCATTTTCTCGTGGTACAATTTGTTATCCATAATTATAATCCCCCCACCCTTGTCAGGTTTAATGATCCTTACATTCTTATTTCCTTTTATTTTTTTTTTTTGGAATTTTCAGCTTTACTTAAATTCCCACCAGGACAATTCCTTAATGTGTTATGGATATCTATCTCACATAACCTTTCAAACAATAATAAAGCTGGATGGATGGATAGGAGGATTATATGTGCTAGATATATATAATGGATTACTAACAATATCAAGTCCTCTAACCTGTATATAATATACAGCCTTAATATAAAAAATAATAATCAGATGATAGATTTCAAAAAAAACTTTCACTCCTAAAAAAGGTGTTTGTGATTATCTGTCAATAAATGCAGATTCATTAGAAGAACTAAGAAAGGAATTAAATATACCAAAAGATATCTCCCCACCTTAAGACAAATTGCAGCAATCTATTTTAGTAAGATATAAAACAAATTCAGATTCAAATGACAAACTGTTGTTTTTAAAGGCTTTAATTAGTATGTTTTTTTTGCAACCAAAAGCAATATCTAACTCATATAAGCTTATCCAAAGTTATAAATGTAAATATAAATTCCAAATTTCCAATTATTGGAACAACCTTGATAACACATTAATGCATCATGGGAATATGAAATAACTATGAATCTAAATATCAAACACATTCCAGGTTAAAAAAAAACTCTGCTATACTCAATTTATGATTAATTTCAATGCTTACATGACCCTATCAAAAATAGCAAGTTTTATACCATCATATTCAGCACATTGTAAGGAATGTCAAGAAAAAATGTAGACTTACTACACATACTTTGGTCCTGCCCTTACTCAAGCAAGCTTTGAGAAAAATCTATATGAAAATCTGTCTTAAAGCAACATGCATAATACTCCATTGAACTGGCAAGTTACGTTACCTCTTATTTTTCCAGATAATCACCATAAAACTAATGTTAGAATTTTAATTACTCTTTTTACATTATTAAAATACTACATTACTATCAGTTGGAAATCAAGACAAGCTATGTCAGAGAAATTATTTATGGAGGAAGCCCTTAAAAATATCAAAGCATATAATCTAATTTACAATAAGAAAATGCCCAAATTATGTTCTATAAGTAATCAGAAAAAAATAATCAATTTTCTAATTGTAGACAGTTTAATAGCATTTTTTCAACTTTCTTAATCAATGGTATAGCTAAGGGGGGAGTCTATATAGTGTTATAGCAGAGGTTTTATTCTACTTTATTACATGAAATTTGGTGTGGCGGTTTAGTGTTAGACATACTGCAATTTTGTTCTCTTCAGTACAGTTTTTTACAAGCACTATTGTATGTATGAAAACAGCACTGCTATGTAATGGTGTATTGATGTTTCCTTATACCAAGTTATTAGTAAAAATAAAAAAATATATTTTAAAAAAAAGTCAACAGACTTCTTTCAGACAGAACAACACCTGCGTGAATCTAGCCTTCCTGAAATGCAAAAAACTGCAAAGTTGCCATAGCAGCAAAATTCATTGCCAGTAAGTAAATCAATACTACCCTCCATGTATCTGGTGCTTCAGAATGTATCCTTACAGAAGTTAAAGTGTGTCTGTAACAATTTCATTTATACCAGTTTGCTAATTAGGTAGGTCCACTGGATACTAAGTCCATTTTCAGGGATCACCCAGGAGAAATGTTTGGATAAATTACTTGTTCAAGGTCACACAGCAGGCAAATGAGAGCTATGGAAATCAAACTCTGTACCACAAGAAATACAGCTTGCAACCCTAACCTCTATGCCAGCTGCCTCTACGCTATTTTAAAAATGCTTTCCACGCTTGATTTAAAGGTATATCTAACATGAGAAATGAAAGTTCCATTTTAGTTGGAAGACAAAAAAGATAAATAATAAAACTATCTTACTCGCTATGGCCTGGTAAATTCATTGTAGTCACAGGGTTACATGATTGTCTTGCTCAGTCAGAAAATAGGACAGCAGAGTGGGTGAGGCTTACTGCAGCTCATGTCCAATGCAGTATTCACCATGTTAATAGATAGTTGGGGAAAAATATAAAATATTATATTAAAATATAACAACTGCAGTTACCAATAATCAGTAAACAAACTCTGTCAAGGATTTGTATTCCTTCACCTCTATCCTATTTCTCTTCTTTTCACATGGTGTGATTAAACAGATGATAACCACCACCTCTTCCTGTGGAAACAGGCACAGCAGATCCAATACCCCAGTAGCAGTGGTTACCCTCAAGAAAAATAAATAACTGATAATAAAAATAAAACAGAAAATTAATAAAAAAAATAATAACATCAATAATATGTATTCAAGAAATGCAGATTAGTTCTGCACTGAAGAACAGGGCACTGCAATGCTGCAAATACATCATTTGCAGCAGTGTTAATGTATCAGTACCAGTACCTGTACATATACGTTTACATTGCTTTGATAATTATTCCTTATGATATATTGCATTATTGGCACTTAATAAGTACTGAATAAAAATATAAATAGTCTCATTTTACTGTAAAATAAAAGCATTTGCATAGCAATATAAAAACTTTTCTTGTCTCCTTTTTTTGTCTCCAGGAGTACCTCGACTGCATTCAACCCAAATGTAAGACACATCGCCACCAGCCCCATCCATCCTGGGCCTGCCTCGCAGGGTCGAGTGGTGGTTCCACCCTTGCAGGGGCACCCCACAGCATGACAGCCTGTAAAGCCTGCATCCTGTGCTTCAGGACCTGGTCAGGCTGCAGTGGAGAGGGCTGTGATAAGGCATATTAAAGTTGGGTACAAGACTTACTGACCCAGTTAACTCTGACAATTGTGCCACCAGAGACCCCAACCCCAACACACATTTGGGATCTCTGCACCCAGGAATATCAGGGCAAGGAGCAATGTTTGGCTCTCTGGACTGGAGTAAATATGGTGACAGCAGTCATGCCCTCATCTTGTCTGTCTATCTACTGTCTGTTGGTCACCCCTTCCATTTGTAATCCATAGATAGGGTTCCTGTCTGCCTTGTCTGCCTGCAACACCCGTATCTCTTCCTTAACCCTCACTTCCACCTTAGTGCACTTTCTCTTTCCCCATCTTCATTCACACATATATTTTGGAAAAAAGGGGGTCTATTCCAATAAAAAAATGCCTATCCTATACCACATCCTCCAACACAGCCCTCTTAATGCCTTCTTGTTATGTTTTCTTTGTCTGCTGCCTCCCCTTTTTACAGCTTTCTATCTCCCCCATTCCTTTGCTTATAAAGGCCTAAATCTAGATTCCATATATGGACTCCTTCACAGTTAAATAAAAAGCTATACAAGCTCCTATATGCTGATGGCCAGTGACACAACAACAATTAACACAATGTTATCGTGTAAAGTTCTCACAACACTAGCACAATCTGGCACTCACTGATAACTGCTGAAGATTTATGAAAGTAGTCAGGAACTTACAAACGTGCACAGCACTTACAGACATGTGAATGTTTCACACATCCTTACGTTCATTGTAGTTGGCTACACACTTCAAAGTTTAAAGGGATATTTTTTATAGGCTTGAGAAGTTTTAAAACCTGCATGGTGTTCATTCACAGTTAATTCATTTATATGTCAGAGTAGCAGCATGACTCACACATTCACCTTACACGTCTACAAAGGAAGCTTGTGAATATTATCAGTGGTTTCAATACTGGATGTAACACACTTTTAAAGACTACATAGTCACCAGATTGTAGAATAAGGTTTTTGCCTTTCAGTCTACTGTGCTTCTTTCAAGAATTCTAAACAATATGATAAATAAGTGTACCTACAAGGGAAATTGCATTTTTATGCATTTTCATTCAGTATCATTTGCCGATAACTAGTCTTTTCATCCATGCCTGTCCATTTAGTGATATGATTCGCAGCAAAATTAATGACGCCCAATTTATGGAGGAGAGTCAGTGTTAAGCCCCAATATAATTGTTTTTACAAAGAATACAAAGACAGAAATACATTTCTTATTCTTCTTTTCCAGAGTGCTAAAGTCAGAATAACACTCTTATACTTTGAATGAACCATTAAGTTATTAATGGAATTCTACACACATGTAAGGAATTTTACACATAACATGTACTACTCGTTATTAATGGAATTCCATGGATATGTACGGAATTTTTACCCACAATACATACTACTCATTGACCTTGTGGTTAATCAGCCTGAATTTATGAATGGAAATTCAGCAACCATATCATCATTTGTGCATTTCAAATGTAGCTGGATGCTGTTTCAGTGGTTTTATTACAGAAGTATGTAGAGTGATGTTACATACATAAGGCAAATGCAGTGTACTTTCTGATTAAAGAAAGGTTATCAATTTGTATTTTCCAGGGATTATTTTTGCACTATAGAAGTTTTTAAATGATTTATATGCAAAAATAATTAAATATTATTTTAACTATGTTATTATAATGGCTAGAACATCAGCAGAGTAGTTAGCTTTACACATTTGGTGCTTATGACATTTGCATGTTATTTTTGATATTTTTATGGCTGTGTATATTATTTTTAGACCTTTGTATTCCTGATATTCTGTTATTTGGCTTAGTCATTAGCATACTATTTTTTTGGGGGGTGAATGTGGTGAGGGAGACTAATTTTAGAGTTTTTTGCTGTAAGAAAGATAGAATGTTTTTGAGTAAGTATGTTTAACAGCTGGCTTCCATTTCAGAGGCTGGAAGGCTTTACAAACACGCCACTGGTGATTAAATACTTGTATGGGAGCAAGACAGTGGTGTAGAATTTACTCCAAGGCTTCATAAAGCAGCATTATGAAAGTGAGTGGAATAGTAGCTGTCAGGGTATTGTGAAAGAGCAGAAGTAAATGACCTAAATACAGGCTGAAGATGGCAGACATAACCAATAGCAGAGAAATGTTAGGGTTTTCCTAGCAACTGTGATGATAATCCTGAATGACAATATATGAAAAAAATGAAGCTGCTCCATATGCAGCATTCTGGTTACTTTACAGAAATAATCTGAGAAGAAGAGATTTAAGTGTATTTACAGAAGAGCACAAAAATAGTCCAGCACCAAAAGGAGATGAGAATGAATAATTCTTTATTGTGGCAACCCAAAACAAACCGGTTTCGGCAATGATAAAGCCTTCTTCAGTGCTATAACACACAATGAATGACATATGCTTTAAACTATATTACCAGATCAAAAACCTGTTTCAGCGAACACCACAAGACTGACACGTATAGTGCGAACCACAAATACGTCGAACCCCCTAAAGTGCAAAATTTCAAATCTCGAATCGTCATAGTCGGCAAACACCACCGCGGGCTACATACTGCATACCCAAACATAATAAATAAAACACATACATACACTAACCAAACCCTGCTTCTAACCCTACACTAAACCTTACATACATTACTATCTATGCACTTACCTTAACCCGCACCTTAACCCTAAGGTCCGTAACTATTGCACACTTACCCTACAGACATATACCCAAACAAAACAAATAATCCACACACATACACTTAACAAAACCCTACTTCTAACCCTACACTAAACCTTACATACATTATCTATCTATTCACTTACCTTAACCCGCACCCTAACCCTAAGGTCCGTAACTATCTCACACTTACCTTACGGAGCTATACCGCAGACGGGCCAACCATGACACTTTGACATTTCATTTTTTGCGGTTTTGAACATTCGCCATTACCGTAGTTCGCGCTATATGTGTCGGTCTTGTGGTGTTCGCTGAATTGGGTTTTCAGTCTGGTAATATAGACCCTTTAAATAGTAAAACACATAATAAGACTCTTGATCCTATTAGTGCATACCAAATTAACTCAGTTCATTGAGGCCAGGCTTAAACAAAGCACCCAGCCTGACAATCCAACTGGATTCTTTTTCATTTATTTCATAAATAGTAAAACACATAATAAGAGTCTTGATCTTATTGATGCATACCAAATTAACTCCGTTCATTGAGGCCAGGCTTAAACAAAGCACCCAGCCTGACAATCCAACTGGATTCTTTTTCATTTAGGATAGTATGCCATCCTGTTTTGCACATTCTGTTATCATGGACTTTACCTATAATAGTGAATTGGAATTTAGCAGTGGTATGGGTCATAGTATGTTTATAGAGAGCATTTGACATTCTTTTATTTCTAATATCACTGAGATGTTCACTAATCCGAAATCTCAGTGGCCGAGATGTTTGTCCAACATACAAAGCGGAACAAAAACATGTGGCCAAATATATAACCCAGTCACTGCAGCAATTACCAAAAGAACAAATTTGGTATATCTTTGAGGTATTGTTACTAGTAAATTCTTTGGTTTTCAAAACATGTGCACAAGCACTGCCATGGCCACAAGGGATGCTGCCCACTAGTTTGTCTCCAAATAAAGTGACCTGTTGAGTATTTTTTGAAAAGAAATGCTTATAATGAGTTAAATAAGAATTTATTGTGCAGCCTCTGCGATAAGAGAATAGATTTTGTGGTGAAAATATTTCAGCTAATTTCTCATTGGCCATTAGTATGTCCCAGTAATTATTAATAATGTTTCTGAATGTGTCCGTATTACGTCCATAAGTAGTAACCAAGCGAACGGGTTGGGATAATCAGCTCGATATCCTCTGCTGAGAAATCTGTTAGCTAAATACTTCCTCCCTAATGGAACATGTTCTTACAAAAAACGTCTTCTACTTCCAAGGAAAGTGTTATTGGCAAGTCAGAGGCACCGCCATGGGAGCATCTTTTGCCCCCATTTATGCGGATTTGTTCATGGGATACATTGAGGAGCAATTGATCTATGATACCAGCCATAATATATTTTTGGATACAATAGACATCTGGTGTCGGTATCTAGATGATTGTTGGATGGTGTGGAGGGGGGATGTAACCTACATACAGGAAATTGTACAGTACTTAAATGAAAATAAGTGGGGTATCCAATTTACTTTGAATTGGGATTACAATCAAATTACATTTTTGGATGTCAATATTATTTGGGATAGTGAGGACACACTTAAGACAGAAGCTTTTAGGAAATTTCCCCAATTCAATACCCTACTTCATGCAACCAGCCACCACCCTCCCCACATCATCCATAACATACCAAAATCTCAACTTCTGCGTATTAAACGCATCTGCTCTACTGTTCAAGCTTTTTTGTCTGGGAGGAAGGATTTAGCTAACAGATTTCTCAGCAGAGGATATCGAGCTGATAACATACACAAGGCTTGCTCTTTTGCAGTAGGACAGGATTGGGATGAATTGCTACAGTACCGTTACACGTCTAGTAACAGGGATAAACAATTATCCCAACCTGTTTGCTTGGTTACTACTTATGGACGTAATACGGACACATTCAGAAACATTATTAATAATCACTTGGACATACTAATGGCCAATGAGAAATTAGCTGAAATACTTTCACCACAATGTCTATTCTCTTATCGCAGAGGCTGCACAATAAATTCTTATTTAACTCATTATAAGCATTTCTTTTCAAAAAATACTCAACAGGTCACTTTATTTGGAGACAAACTAGTGGGCAGCATCCCTTGTGGCCATGGCAGTGCTTGTGCACATGTTTTGAAAACCAAAGAATTTACTAGTAACAATACCTCAAAGATATACCAAATTTGTTCTTTTGGTAATTGCTGCAGTGACTGGGTTATATATTTGGCCACATGTTTTTGTTCCGCTTTGTATGTTGGACAAACATCTCGGCCACTGAGATTTCGGATTAGTGAACATCTCAGTGATATTAGAAATAAAAGAATGTCAAATGCTCTCTATAAGCATACTATGACCCATACCACTGCTAAATTCCAATTCACTATTATAGATACAGTTCATGGTAACAGGATGTGCAAAACAGGATGGCATACTATCCTAAATGAAAAAGAATCCAGTTGGATTGTCAGGCTGGGTGCCTTGTTTAAGCCTGGCCTCAATGAACTGAGTTAATTTGGTATGCACCAATAGGATCAAGAGTCTTATTATGTGTTTTACTATTTAAAGCACATGTCATTCACTGTATGTTATACCACTGAAGAAGGCTTTATCATTGCCGAAACCGGTTTGCTTTGGGTTGCCACAATAAAGAATGATTCATTCTCATCTCTCTTTGATGCTGGACTATTTTTGTGCTCTTCTGGATATTTTGGTTCAGGCGTGCATCTTGTCTTACTTGCGTGGTTTAGTTTGTTTGTTAATTGTATTTACACCATTCTTGAGAAAGAGTAAAAGATATGTTTTTTAAGTAGTAGGTTGTTGTAATGGCAGACATAGGGTAAGTTACAAGGGCCATTTTATGTTTAACGTTTGAGCTGAACATTTTACTTTCATTTTAATATGTCTAACTTCCATGTTTGCAGAACAAGCCATGTCAAGCTCCTCGGTTTATGGCACACGTTGATGTGTAAAACATTAATTAAAGGTATTACTCTAGCATTTAGATGTAACATTTGCAAGCGCTGAAATGTAGCCTCAGGCACATAACAAAACAGCAGTACTCTCAATGCATATCCCTATAAAAAAGAATTTATGAAAGGGTTTTTAGTGAAACAAAGATTTATGGTAAGCTTTGTTATAGTGATAACTGTATAATACACATCATCACATTAATTGTAGTGTATTAACTGTTTAGAAGTAGCGATTCATTTGTGTAAATCTTCACCACCATTGCATTCCTGTGGTTACAGTGGTAATTCTCTGACAGCAGTCTTGCAGTCTGCACTTAGTAAGCTTGGTGGTCTCCAGTTATTTGTTTGTTTTTTTTTTCATTCCTTTCTTTTGTGTCTTTGACAGGTATGCAACACTTAACAGGCCCACTGCATTAAGCAAATAGCTGAAAAATCAAATCAAATACCATTTGGAATATTAGATGTAATTCTAATTTTCTAGCATAGCCTAAAATTAAATGAATTTATTATGCACTTCACATTTTTTTATTTATTTTAATTTAGTTTAGTTTATTTTTCTTTTGTTTACCAGCTTTGTCTGACTAGGTTTACTCAAAAAACCCTTTTCAGTGGAGGCCCAGGAAGACAAGCTCCAACAAACACTTTAAACAGACAATCAGTAAATATAAATGAACAGAGCAGTATGCATAAAAATTATACAATCATTTGTTAATTAAATTACATTTATATGAGACAAAGGTAACTACTGCAATATAAAAGATACTTATGCATTAACAGCTGTTGAACATTGAGCATCTGAAGAAGTGAATTAGTGCATTTGTCAAACAGATAACAGATAATTGAATTAGTGTTTAGAAATTCAAAGAAATGGAGGTGAGGCATGTGGTGCCCTAGTGGTGAGATGGCATAAAGATCAGTAGATGATACATAGATAGATAAAAAAATAGATTGATAGACAGATAGACAGACAAATAATAGATGGGAACATTCAATATACTCAGACATTTATAATGCTGAATATCTGTAATGCCAGCAGAAGCAATCAAATAATTAAATTATCACAGACTACTGGTCTTGCTTCATGGGATGTTGCAGCACACCAGGGAATGGGAATTTGCCCTTTCCCTGCTGGTATCCACTCTCAAAGTTGGCATATATAATTAGAAGAGGTTGTGAGGGCACAACCCCTCCCCCACGTGGGAGGTGCATGGGTGCTTGTACCCCATGCAAAAAAACATATTTTTTTCATGTATTTTGGGTTTCAGTATTTTATGACCAATCTTTTGATGTTTGAGTTTGCTTTTTTGCTTTTTGTTTCTTTGACATTTTGAAGTGCACTCATATAAGTGTGTGTGTGTGTGTGTGTGTGTGTGTGTGTGTGTGTGTGTGTGTGTGTGTGTGTGTGTATGTGTTTGTGTGCATGCATGCTTGTGTGCGTGTGTGCACATCGGCACACATAATTGTTTTATTTAACCTCTAAAAATAAATGATGTCAGCCTTTGGAAATCATATTGTCTTAAGTATATCATTCAAAGAATAGTCTGTTGTACTAAAAATTCCTATAAATGAGTGAAGACTTAAAGAGTTATCATGTTCTTTTATATTGCATTAGGACTGTTATTTCTCAACTTAAAGTAAGATTTGATGTACTATAGGACATGGCACAATGACTTGTAGTAAATGTGCTTTGACTGGATCACTAAGATTGTTTCATAGCTAACCTAATTTATTTTTGCTTACAGAATTACAACAAAACTAGTACTTCAGAAGGCAGGGGTCAAATATTCATTTGCAGTGTACCACATTTCTTACAGTACAAATTCTGAATAAAATACTTTACAAGATATTATGGATGCTTTCTCCATACATTAGGGCATGGGATTTCTTCACTGTGGCTCAAACACGCACAGAAGTATGTCAAAGGTGAATCAGGTGATAACTTGTCTTTTGTTGATCACAATAAGCTCATAAAGCCATCTTATAGACATGCACTGTAGTAAAGCATTTAAAATCCCTTTCTTAAATAATATGTCACTCCATACTTAAGAAAAATAATTATTTTTAAAGTAGGCCATGCTATGATATTATTTTGAAGAATATCCTTTTCTGATGGTAGCAATGAGTTTGCAGGACTTTGCTTTCTGGTAACAGCAGAAAGATCTTTGTTAACATAGTCAATTTCTTTCCCTATCTTCATGTCATTTCATCATTTTGTGCTCTTTTATTAACTCTCCTACTTGTTCTCTCTTTTTCTACTTCCTCTTACAACATTGTCCTTCTTTTAATCCCTTCCACATTCAAAGCATATTTCCACATTCAGACCTTCCCACTTTACTCTATCCCATTCATCATAGTCACAACCCTCCTCCCTCCTTGTCTTTACTGCTATCACCGACCTAGTTACCCCCCTCACCATTATCTCCAGTTAATACAACATGTCTCCCTTTCTGTCATAATTTATTCTAGCAGTCTCTCCACCACTACTTCCTGCAATCATGCATACCCCCCATCCACAAATACATAAAATGTTCCTGCCTTAACTGTAGTAGTACATACAGTAAAACTGAATCCCTAAATGCCTGGCTACATCTTTATGAAACAAACACTGCTTCAGTACTAGAAAGCTGGTTAAAGAAAGTGATCCCTCTCACCTTTCATACGCAATGTTTACCATAGTCTTAGGTGCAATCACTCTAGCCAAAAAAATGAGGGAGGGCTATGCTACTAATCAAAAAGGATATACAGTTTCTTCCACTTACAGTATCAAATGCAAATCTAGATGGTGATGATGATGAAGATTCTATCTGGGATATTGCCTAAACTATAGCAGTCTGTCAGAACATGTTATTTTAAGTACAATAAATTGGTGGTATTATTGCTGGTTGCAGTGAGCTTTATCCTTCGGTATCCTACTAATAGTGTTTATACCTCTGAATTACATTGTTGCAGTCTGTCAGAACACCCACTTTTAGTCCTCAGTTCACCAACCACCCTCAATCTCAACATTCTCCTGGACAGCCTCTCTCTCTTGTTGCAGTCTATCAGAACACCCACTTCTAGTCCTCAGTTCATCAACCACCCTCAGTCTCAACATTCTCCTGGACAGCCTCTCTCTCTTGTTGCAGTCTGTCAGGACACCCACTTCTATTCCTCAGTTCACTAATCTCTCTCTCTCTCTCTCTCTCTCTCTCTCTCTCTCTCTCTCTCTCTCTCTCTCTCTCTCTCTCTCTCCCCCTGTCTCTGTAATCCATGAAAATAACTTTGAGGTGGTGTTAATGTACATTGACTGAGTTATACAGAAAACAAGATTACCCAATTTGTCTCAACACATAACTTAAAACAATTTATTACCACTGCAGCTCACCTAAACCCTTCCACTGCAAATGATTCATTACTGAAGCTTCCATTCATAAATTCACCACATAGGTGCCATCACAACTCTGTTCTCAGTGACCTCAGAGATAAACTTTCCATCATTTCCATATGGCCTTTCAAAAACAAGTTCCCCATTAAATATCCCCTTTATGACATTTCTTTCTCGCTAACATTTTTTTTTCTGGATAGGCTTCAGCAGCTTAACTGTAGCACAGTTTATTCACTAAAGAATCAAGCATGTTCCATCCTCCTTCTTCAATGGCACTCATTACAGTCCAAAAACTCATCTACCTACTTATGAGTCAGTGTTTACCAATTAACCACCCTCCCTGGTTCAGTAATGACTTCAACAAAAAATGAAAAAAGGGATAGTTTTTGGAACAAATGGAAGTTCTCGAGTGACTCTTCACAACTTGTACTTTACAAATTCACCTGACAACAAATCAGCATATTCATAAACGTAGCCAGGCCTAATTATTGTATATCAGCCTAAAAAATAGCCTGAAATATAACCACTTTAATGACTAAAATGTCACACTACTCAAAATTATAATGACATTCTTTTCTTCACTGGAATTTCCAGATTGGACAAATTAGTTTTCTACTCTTTTTTCATCTTTCTTTCTTTTCACCCAACCTGCTTATCCCCATCTCCATTTTTTCTAGCTCTTCTTCACCCAGATGTTTGATTTTATAATATTTTACACTAGCTCAGTTTATAGTTGCTCCTTATACACCACAAATGCAGTTTTCCCTAGCCCATGTCATTTGATTTCCTCAAAAATGTGTTTTCTGTACAGCTCACTGTTTATCACATATCTTTAACCTCAATTTTATGGCAGAGATCATTCCTTCAAAATGGTAGTCCAAAAAATTATTCTCTAATAAACAAAACTAATACCTCCTTTTCCAAACATTTCAGGGCTACTGCTAATCTGTCTGCACTTGACAAAATACTGAAAAATTCCCAATCAAATGTTATACTTCACAGAGCAATTCAACATTCACCACCATAGTTTTAAGCAACAACACAAGCACTACTATTTTTCAAGCTACTTATGCTGTCTACAAAAGAATTAATAATGGTTATTGAATGGGGCTTTATTTGTGTGTTAAACTGAGATTTTGAAAAGTAGATCACATCTTATTCTTCACCATTCCATAAATTCTTCTCCCCAGCATAGCTCTCAACCTCTTTTCTCTAACTAACATCAGAGACAAAGCCAGAAATATTCAAAGACAAAACTCCAAATTAGGAACATGTTTCATAATTTGACAATAAATTGATATAATAAAAAAATGTGTCCATATGCATCTTCTGAAGAAAAATATTTGGAATTGTAATGTATGAAATAATTTTTGAGCAAAATAATGAATCTCACACAAAATTAGGTATAGCTGATAGGAATGCTTCCAGAATCTCTTCAACAATTTCAAAACTGACTTACCGACAGAACAATTCTAATTAATTCCCAAAACACTCCTTCCCAACACAATAGTGTTTCCTCAAGTATACTTCAGGGGTCAGTTCTAGAACATATTCTGTCTTGTCCTTTCTTTAATAATGTTCCATTTGCATTCCCCACCTCAGAACTATTCCTTATGCCAGTGACTCTGTATTGTTGAAATTAAATAGTTCTCTCCAGCTTACAGAGCATGCTTTCCAGGCCAATTGTCACCTCTGCTCTTTGTTTATCAACAATAAATTCACTTTTACCATAAAACAAGCATGATACTCTTTGAGATCATTCAAAAGGTTTCTTCTTGTACTGTTAGAAATGTTGCGAACCACCCTCTCCACATAGCAAAACCATCCATCCCATCATAAATATCTTGGCATTACCTAGACCCTGCAATTTCTTTTTGTGTACACACTAATTATATAAACCAAAGGAAGAAACAAGAGTGCAGCTCTGGTACTGGAAAAATACAGTAGCTAATAACAGCAAAACAACCAGCAAATCAGCCACCAAAATCAAAACTTGTCGAACAATATGTTTTAACACCAAAGGCAGGTTAAAAACATCCAGAGTTTAGCACTTATGTCTGAACTAGTTCTGATGATGTCTTAGTGTTACAGACGAAAGGGCTAAGCTGTGGGTGTTGTTAACCTACCTTTGGTATTAAACATATTCTTCGACAAGTTTTGAGTTTGGTGGTTGATTTGCTGGTTCTTTTCCTGTTATACACTAATTATATAACCAATACAATTCAGAGCCAGTTAAAAGTTTCCCACAAACTTAGTGATAATGTTATCCTTGAAGCACCAGATCCATTGCAAAGAATGTCCTAATCTCCAAAGTTAAATATGCCTTCATTCTAATCCATTTATCATTCCTAAATAATACCTCCCATCTAAAAAGAACACTTAATAAAATCTGTAGTTTCAGTAAGATATCAGACTTTAGAAACCATCAATGCATACAATGTAATCCATACAAATCACTAAATGTACTGCAGTTCTCTTTGCCTCTTTACAAATGTCCCCTCTTGCCAACAAAATAACAATAACCTCATGCTGCATCCTCCTACAGTTCTAGCAGCATGGCTTCCTGACTTTAATGAAACCACCATTGCCTCTGATTGTTTCTGAAACATTATTCTATAAAACTGCACCTGCTGCCTGAAATTCAGTCCCTTCTAAACTAGAATTGTCTATACCCTATCTCTTCTTAGAAAAGGCATCCTCTTCTACTTTCCCAGTTGAGTGAAATAGCTCAGAGTTATTATTTATTTATTTTTGGGGACCTAGGCTTTGTATAGTATTTCTCTTTTTTTGCACTACAACCTCCTTCATATCTTGTTCTACTGTCAGTACTAACCTCTCTGGCCTATTACCCTCCTTTTCTTCGTCTTTCCTCTCCATTCAAAAGACTTACTCCTCTCTCCTATTCAATCCAGTCCCTCAGTTTGCCTTGTAACCATGTCTTCGTAGTGACCATTCCTTATTTTAAATGCACCCCACCTGTTGCATACATTCATTTAGTTACTTTCTACATTTTTGTAATTTTATTTTTATGTTTAATAACACAAAATTATCTACATCATCAATGAAGTACATGTATTGTAGATCTGTTGTGCATATCTTTATCTATCTATATTTCTTTCTCTCTCTCTCTCTCTCCCTCTCACTCCCTTTTTCAGTACATTTGTGATGGAAGAAAGCTTAATAGAATGTTTGCTTTTACAAATGGTTTAAATCCATACAGACATGTTACACTAAGTTCATTAATAGCAAATTATGATGGCAACTCTTTTTACTAGACATATTCTAGGAAGATAAAGTTGCCATTGTTATTAGCATGGCATTTTATTTTTCTTTCTTGGTTCTAATCCTTCTGACAACTGGATCTGCAAAAGTAACTTATTTTGAAGTATGAGAAGTGGGTTATATAATATATGTCAGGGCCTTATAGCATTTTCTTGATATATATATATATATATATATATATATATATATATATATATATATATATATATATGGATCTACATTGCAAGCTCTACACTTCACAAGATCGACATTTAGAACGACGAGACCAAAAGAACGAAACCGCAAAAACACGAAAGTTCGCATGCCCGACAAACCACAATCCCGACAGTTAACAAAACAAAACGTTTGCTGTTCCATACAACACACACACAACACAAGCACACCAACAACCTCAAAACCTACACTACACCTTACACACAACTATCTATGCACTAACCTTAACCCAAACCCTGACCCTAAGGTCCGTCACTATCGCGCACTTACCTTACCCACACCCTAACCCTAAGTCCCTCACTATCACACACTTACCTTATGCGCATCCTAGCCCTAAATCCCTCACTATTGCACACACACCTTACCTGCACCCTAACCCTAAATCCCTCACTATCGCACACTTACCTTACCTGCACCCTAACCCTAAGTCCCTCACTATCGCACACTCACCTTACCTGCACTCTAACCCTAAATCCCTCACTACCGCATACTTACCGAGTCGCGCTCACACATTTCCCATGTTGGTGTTTTCGCTGTCAGGATTACAGGTTGTCGGTTATCTGCTACGTCAGTCTTCTGACGTCAGTGATGTGAATGTCGATCTTCCAAGCTGTCGGTCTACCGTAGGGAACCCATCTACGTTTTTAAATCGAAAGTATGGTTCATTGAACCGTACTTTCTCAAACTTACTTCTGCGAAAGTGCATTCCATCGAAAAACTAAAAAAGTAAAATAATACACTAAACAGTGTTATGCAGGGGGTCAAGCCCCCCTGTGCCCACCACACCCCCTCTACTTTAATATTCTCATTCCGAGATCATACTACAATGGGGAAAAGGGAATGTTCCTTTACCCCCACTATACTACGATCTCAACAAACCTTTCCTTAATTGTACATCAACAGTATACGTTGATGTACAACTAAGGCAACATGCAAACTGCATTTTTTCTTTTTTATTTGTTTACTTTAGCGAAAGTGCATGTTTGACAAAATGCACTTTCGTTAAAGTAATTTCGACAATGTATGGTGCAATGAACCGTACTGTTGATAAAATAAAAGGACCTCTATATATATATATATATATATATATATATATATATATATATGTGTGTGTGTGTGTGTGTGTGTGTGTGTGTGTGTGTGTGTGTGTGTATCTTCTAGTATTGCTAAAAAAATATGCATTCACCCTTTTATGAGATATTTGAAATTTAACTCCTCTGTTTTCAGTCTGTCATTACATGGTATGTTACATGGTACTGGAACCATTTCCAGTTTGCACATATTCTATGAAAACTGCAAGCTATCGGTCTGGCTGAAATGATAATGGCATCATTACTTATCAATAATTAGGGCTTTATGACATTCATGGGGCACAAATTTAATGAGTAGCAAGAAATGCTGCATAATATACACCTGTGTTTGTTATACTAGTCTGAACAGGTGTGACAAACTTTCCCAAATACAGCATATTTATGGTTGAAAGCACTGAATAAACACAACATAGTGTCACCAGGATGATGTGTACGCCAGACCATGTGGAATTAATGAATGAAACTGAATATTTTCATTCAGCATGGCCATTGGAGCAGAAGAAATATGCTACAAACTTCAGTGTGGTTAAATGGAAGGAAAGAGAGAAACTGAAAAGAAGAAACTGAGAAGACGTGATATAGTAAAATTCTGGAATATGTAAGCCCAGAACTGTTCTACATGCATTATAACAAACAGTTAGAATGACCTGTTTCAATAGGTGTCTACAGCTGTCTGAAAGAAATAAAAACAAGTTGGGGATTCAGTAGAAAGGAAAGTGGTATTAGGAGGAAGAGCTACTTAGATGAGCAACTGAAGTTTGGCAATCTACTGATTACTTTGGTATGTCTGCATATCCCCTGCATTTATGAAATGCTGCCATCCTTTTTATTAGGAAACAGCAGGCTATTTTAGTAGATTTCATTGCATCATATCTACTGCAGCATACAACTATAGTCTTCTAGTAACAATGTTTGTAAAAAGCTTGATGCAAACTTCATTCATGTATATAAGCTTACCACTGTTTCCTGGAACTTTAAGCAAAGCAGAGAAGAATAATGCTAAGAGGATTACATCTTATCTTAACATCCCCCATTGCACAGCCACTCCTTTGTGTAAGCAGATGAAGGCCTGGGTAACCATTTACAATGTTGGTAACCACTGCAGTGGGACCTGAAACACAGAAACTGAATGGCCAAAAATGGACTTACATTAATCATTCCAAGATTGCAATTTCCCAGAATATTACTTTTTCTGTTAGGTATGTTGATCTCGGAATTCATATATATAAGTTTGGGGGTATGGTGGGGCTTGCCTCCTACATCAGAGGTCGCAGGGTGGCTTGCTTCCTGCAGAAAATAAATTTAAAAGAGAAAAGTGATGTTCAAGATTTGTTCTTCTCCTGGATTTTGGAACTTTTTTTGCCTGTCAGTACTTGGCATTACTAGTGTGGCATTTTTAATAGGAAGCCAAAACCCTGTCTATACTGCAAGCAAACTGAGTTCAAATAGCTGCTCAGCTGCCTGTAGGAACTGACAGAGGACAACAGAAGGGATTGTGTGGTGCCTTTTCACCCCTTCTTGTGTGAGTGAGGTGGCTTGGCTCACCACATGGGTGAAACACTAGGTATCTACCCCACAAAATCCAGATCTACTGAGTTTGTGCAACCATGTGCAATCACATTGTGAGCCAAAGGATAACCCTCGCAGGGTAGATATAGTATAGCTCAGAAAGTGGGGTGCTCAGCTGGGGTGGGGAAGACCAACCCGCAGGAGCAGCAAAGCAGGTCCACCCTACCATATGACTCTTGCTGTGAGTGGATAAGTGCATGTGAAATTCCTGAACAGGAAAAATGGGCTGTATGGCTCTTCCCTGCACAGATGTTCCTGGCTCCCTTGACCACTGATTGAATCAACCAACTGAGTACAGCTAGACGAGCCTTCATGCTTGGTCATCCATAGGTGAAAAAAATAATTTAATAAAATTAAAAAACAATTCCATTGTACACACAGGCAAAGTGGGCTACCAAATAAGGGGATGATCAAGTCCATGCCATGGATAGTGCAGTCCCTGACAAAGGACAGCCTGGTACAGAGCACTCCCTAACATAGGACACTATCTGAGACAGAGCAGTAGTATTCAAGTTATGATAGCTCTTCAGCTTACAGTCCCAAATGTTGCATTTCCTAGGTCAATAGTTGAAGACTGACAACATCACTAACTTAAATCAGTCAGACATTTGTAATACAACAGCTCACCTTGGCTGAATGAAGATATGAGAAGCAGCCCATTCCCCTTTGGATGAATACTTTTCCAGAAAGTA
Source organism: Protopterus annectens (assembly GCF_019279795.1). NCBI lineage: Eukaryota > Metazoa > Chordata > Ceratodontiformes > Protopteridae > Protopterus > Protopterus annectens. The sequence goes on along the minus strand of NC_056731.1, from coordinate 1,288,921,157 downwards.
TAAAGGGAAATGTGTACCAAAACCAGCATGACAGAATAATAAGCTAACACACCTTACTAACGTTAAAGTTAGAAGATGTAAACACTAACAGCCTGTTTCCAAAAGATAGTTGTAGACAGTGCAGCAGACTGAAGGAAGACTTCAGTGCACCAGGTATGGACACCATTTCAGAAAGTATGAAGTAAGTAGTCTGAGTGCTTATTTATTCAACATAGGATAGTTACAGATTCCATGAATGCCCATTGGATTCCAAAGCATATCATGCATGGCCAATGCAACTTAAATGCAACAAAGTGCAACACTGACTCTATTTACAAAATCTTCTGAGAATACCATACCACAGTGCAAGGAAAGGAAGCTTTTCCCACAGAAGCCTACAGAATCTGTAACAATACTGACCAAAAAAATGCTACCTGCTGTGACTGAACTGCAACAGGCTGTGGTACTGCAAGCCAGTCTGCTGCTAATACCTGCCATATTGCCTGCTGTCTCATATTCGCTTGTGGACCATGGACATTGTTTTCCCTCTGTGCATTTGGTTATTGAAGTTGTGGGCATGGCAGTACATTCCTCTCTTTACCAACAGGGAATTTGCAAACAGCCATATTTCTCTGCAGCTGAACGTCACTTCAGCCATGTGTCCCCAGTCAAATGTAGCACAGAGAAATGTCTCGCTGCCTAGGTGCCTGAACCCGCAAATGTCAGATCAAGAAATCATTGACAGGTACTACTTAGACAGGTGGTGTAGGCTGTATGCAACATGTGTGCCCTACACATGTCTATGTGGACAGTGTGAGGCAACCCCATTCCTTTCAAAATAAAAGTGTGTCTGAGCCTAGGTGTACTGGCATTTGGGACATTCCAATAACATATGGGAGATGCTGTATGAGTGTCACAGAGAGCTGCCAGTCTCTGACAGAATTGCTGGCAGCAACATGTACCTAGGTAGATGAACATATACACTTTCCATCTGTCCCCATGGAGTGGCGAACTGTCAAACATCATTTCTATAACAACCCAAATTTCCCCCATGTACTTGGTGCAATAGACTGCACCCACATCTCTAGTATGATCCCCATGCACCTAGAAGCAGAACGATACATCAATAGAAAGGAGTGGCCACCTCTAAACTGCCAGGTGGTGTGTGCAGCAGATAGCACCATAACAAGCATCTTGGCAGCATACCCTGGAAGTGTCTGTGATGCTGCCATATGGAGGGAAAGTAATATAAGGGCTGCATTCCACTAAAGTGAAATATCTGAGGAACCACTATTGCATAAGTACAGGGACACAGTTAGGATGTAAGCTAAAGACATCCCTGTCATCATTATTCATGATGACAACAAAAGTGTTTCCACTCCACACAACTGGTGATGGTGGTTATCTACGTGAGCCATGGCTAATGACCTCATACAGAGAACCTTCCAACCCTGCAGAGGAGGTCTACAACAGAGCGCATGCAACAACATGGAATATCATAGACCTTGCCTTTGGTGTACTGAAAGCCAGGTTCATATGTCCAGATGCATTCGAGGGTGCACTGCAATGCACACCTAAAAAGTTAGCACATATGATTACTGTGTGGACCATCCTACACAAATTGTCTCCATAACACATGGCAGTCTTCCTGCTGCAGGTGCGGTAGAAAATAACACTCTGCAGCTATCAGAGGAGGAGCAGGAGTACTTGGTGGCAGAAGAAACATCCATATGTGACAGTGGGTGCAACCACACATCCAGACACAGGTGATACAGCAGCATCTGACACACACATTTGAGTCATGACAAGCTACACGTACAAAAGTACTCACATTAAACATTGATGTTTAGGTGTTGCCCCACCACACCAGCACAGATTGCATCTAATGGCAGTTACCACACTGAGCACCAGACATAACAACAGAACTCTAGCACATAAAAGTACAAATATCTACAAATCTATCATAACACAGATCATCATCTCAGGCCACAAGTGACACAGGTATGCATACAGACTCATACTGGTGTATGTGTGCATGGCAGACAATAATGGACATACCTCTGTGAAACCCATTCCTATCTGTCCATTATCAAAAAAAGTAGGAAAAAAAAAACAAAATGAGGACATACTGCAGAACTGTTCTCAATTTCATAATCAATATATATTAATGTAAAGTATAGATAAAATGTAATAAATGGAGTCACCTACAGTTAGTAATAATGTTAGACTTCCGTGGCAACAGACATCACAACAACAATAGACAGATGTCATTGGCAGTGGTCCGCAAAGCAATCATTATCACTACAGGGTGAGACTGACACTACAGACATTACAGGACAACTGGATCAGCTGTCAGTGTTACTGTAACACAGTCTACAGCATCCATGCTGACAGCTCACTCTTCAGTCCTGACTGCCTCTATCATGTATTGAAACACTCAGGCCAGGTTGCTGCACAGAGGACACTGATGGGATGACACCAGTATGTGAAAACATACTGTGGGAAGTAGTATGGCTGTGAGTTGATTGTCTGGTTGTAACTGCCAGGCTGACAATGGATTGGCCGCAGCAGAAGTGCATGCACATTGCAGCAATGGGCAAGGGTTGATCTGTTGAGGGTGAGCCTGCCTCTCCAATGTGGCACTCAGATAAACACAGTCAGAGTACTATGGTTTGCTGTAATGCTGCTGTAACCAGTCTTTCATTCTGTGCAGCCAATACCATCATGACCTCACTGTGCCTGTGCTCCTGTCCTTCATGCAGCACACACAGCTGATGTGCAACATGATCTGTGGCACAAGCAAGTGCTTGAATATCAGATCCATGACGTACATAGTATTAGTAAAATACTGTTTGTTTAACACAACACCACTCCATGTCCGATTGTCTAAATATTTTTCTAAGTTGTGAAACTTGATGCTATCTAGCAGTTTTTTTGGAGCATGAGAGCCTATATTGTTTATGTGTCGGATGTTTCTGTATTTATCTGTTATCCACAAGAATATGGACACACACACAGACACACACACACAATAGTAGTTTGTTAAGAAGAAAGGTGCAATGTGTGTTAGCCCTGTAAAGCAAGAGGCCAACATGCATATATCATAGCTACATGTGGGTTCATAGCCACGTAGAGAATGTCTGTCATTCTTTTTGGATCATTGTGTCTGTATAAAAGTTTTGAAAATGCTGCTATAAATATTTGCTTATTGATGTTAATAGTTATTTTGCAAATGCTTACAGCTATAGCATTTATTTGTCAGATTTCTATGAATATCTCCAAAAGCCATAATATTCTGCCAACAGCAGCACTTTTACTATAGTTTTATATGTGTAAAGCTTTGAACATACTGGGATAGTTCTGCAAAAAGAATGTGGAATATGATAACACTGGCAAATTGAATTTAATGTATGTGTGTCATTGTTTATTAATTCAAATTCAACACCTTTCTAATACTTACATTTGGAGTGAGTGAGATAGTCAGATATACATTTTGACTGTAGAACTGGGACATCCCCTGATATGAGGTATAATTTCGGCATATAATTTGTAATCTGACAACAAAATATATGCATATATTATGTCCTCCCTCCTAAACATTTCTGTGTATGTGATGTACAGGAATTTGTAGTTGTCTGTGAACAGCAGCTTTATGTTACATGACAGTGTTCCACTGTCTAAGGTAAGAAACTTTACAGTTGTGTTTTTGTGTTGTGACCACTGTGCTGACATGCATTCATGGTTGCAATTTTATTTTCATAAATACATGGCACATTGCACATCTTGTAAAGGGCAAACCATGATCCCTATTACTAACCCATCCCTGCACATTCATACCTCTGATTTGTTTGACTTTATTTCTTCTATGCAACCTCAGGCAAGATGTATTAGCTAGGTAAGTAGGCATCAGAGTTATCATGTGAACATAGCTAACAGTTGCAGGTTTGAATCTCAAACTCTCCAATCTGTGCTTAATTCTCTAACTGTGTGCAAAACATTAAAAGTGTGTATGGAGATTCTGCAATGTTCAATTTAAAAGTTAGAGAACATAAGCTGAGCAATGTACATCAATGCTATTTTATACCTACATCATTCATACATGCTTTTGACTTTTTGTAGGTGATGAAGAGTGTGCTATAAATTGGTCCCCTGTGCATTGAGCAGATGCACAGGCTGGAGGAGCAGCGTATGGAAAGTGGTATGTTGATTACTTTGTCAGAGTTTGTAACTAAAACAGATCCAATCATTATTACAGATTTTTTTTTGTATTACCATGTATACCACTTCTAATTCAGGAATACCCATCATGCATCTTCAAGGTAAGTGCAATAGTCAGACAATTTCTATGACTACAAGCATGAATTACATTTACATAGGAATTAGCATCAAGCCATGTTTCCTGAAGAAAATATTTTGAATTGTACGTCACGACCTAGATGATAGTTATTTATGTGTATCTTTCACAGTGCTTTGAATTGGGATGTTTCACATATGTTAATAGCATTTTTTCTCCTGTTTATAATGCAGGTGTTTGGTATGCTTGTATGGCTGGATGTGGTGCTCTGTTGTGTGCAGTTTGTCTATTCATAAATTGAATGGGTGTCTTCTGAGTCAGTGGTCACAGTGTCATTGGCAGGCTATATCTGGCATACCCTTCAGTTCAACATTGGTATTGCTTCTACCTGCAACACCTTTGCTGGTTTAGTTACAGCACACTTGTATCCTGTGTTAAGTGATAGTTGTGCACATAGGCATTTTTGTTCAACATTTCCAACTTTTTGTTAAATAATTAACAATCGGCATCATGCTGTTTGCATACTGCAGGGCCATACATAGTGATTGCTAATGTATGTAGGACACTGATATATTTGCAGACACTCAGTATTGTTTATAGGACATAAACTATGTTTTCATAATGTCACAGGCTGTCATCGTGTTTATGATTGGACATAGTGTGCTGTGTTGCATTCCAAAAATTTGATGTTGGGTTAGCGAATGACCAAGTAGCCTTACTCAGCTCATTGTCATCTCACTATGTCTTCATTTTACCAATACGTTAACTGGTGGCTATTCATATTAGGAAAATAGGAAGTTACTAGGCTAACGACCCAATGGCCCTTACAAGGCAAGCCAAGTTCAACCTGTGTTCCCAAGGGTGTCTGGTTGAAGCAGACACCAAAATCAACACCTACTGCCCCTGTCCAAGAGAGACACAGGTGGAACCCCTGGGGTGAATTTCCAGTTACCTATCCAATCGTCTAAATTACGCTTAAATAGGGCCAATGAGGGGCTTTATTTAACATGAATAGGAAGCTTATTCCAAAGGTGGGGCAACCTTTGTGAGACAAATCTGTTCTCCAGCAAGTTCTGTTGATGTCATATACCAGGTTAAGGTCCTTTGAGCAAGTGAACCATGTGCATTTGACTTGTAAATGTGCAACATTTTCATTAAAGCTGGGTTAGAGATTGCTCTATATGCATGGCACAGTTGTCAGCCCCAGCCCTTTAGTTTTAGCCTGTTCATAGGTTCATAGGTTCATACTAGGCTATCTGCCCTAGGGCATTTATAAGCCTAGCCAGAGTGTGTTTGGCTTTCGCCACCCATTTTAAATGAATTTTGCTATGCCCTTTTTCGAGGTTAGTATACTGTGCCTCTGTCTAACAGTGACACAGAAGTGATACCCGGGGTAAACCTACGATCTCCCATCCACTCATCAAGATTCCTCTTGAAGAGAGTCAATGAGGGACTCTGCCTAACCTGGACTGGGATTTTATTCCAGAGTGAAGGGAGCCTCTGGGTTATGAATCTGTCCCTCCAGCATGTCCTATTTATTTCAGTGCTGAGGTTCAAGTCTCTCGAGCGTGGCTCGATGGGATTTGGATTTTCTGAGGTGCAGCATGTCCATTAATTCCGGGTTGGACATAGCTTTATACATCAGGCACAGATCGCCTCTGAGCAGGCGGTATGCCACTGAGTAGAGCTGGAGTTTCTTTAACCGGGCAGCATATGGCATCTGTTTGAGCCCTTTGATCCTCTTGGTGAGGTACTTTTGGGGTCTTTCCAGTTGCTGCAGGTGTCTGGTAAGGTACATCCCAAAAGGGGCATTGTACTCAATTATGGGCCTGATGAGGGATGAGTAAAGAGGCACAATGACCTCCGCTGATCTAGATGTGAATCCCTTCATGATTAGGTGGGCTATATAAAATGTTTTTCCTAACCACTTTGGCCACGTGGTTGTCAAATGAGAGATTGCTATCAACTTGGATCCCCAGGTCCCTAATTACTTCTTCTGTACTTAATGGATTACCACCTATGTGGTAATTTGTGGGCACTTTGTTTTTGCTAAAGGGGATGACTATACACTTTTTGGCATTTAGCTTGAGGCCATGGCTCTGGCACCAGTTGTCTGTTTCTATGAGGCCCTTTTGGAGGATGCTTGTGTCAGCTGGAGAGTCGATTATGGCACCCATTTTGCAGTCATCTGCGAACTTGGTCAGCCACAGTCCTTCCGTGTTGGCCTGTACCTCTGAGAAATATATACCGAACAAGAGAGGTCCCAGGACTGAGCCTTGTGGGAAGCCACTTGTAACTGGTTTGGAGTCTGACATGGCTCCAGCAATTCTAACCATGTGGGTTCTGTCCTTGAGCCAGTTTGCAACCCATCTAGTGACACAGGGGTTTATATTTAAGCTGGTGAGCTTATCTATAATGCCCAAGTGGGGTATTGTATCGAAGGCTTTTGCAAGGTCCAGGTAGGCTGTGTGGACCACCTTCCCCTCGTCAATGGCCTTGGTGACGGTTTCAAAGAAATCGACCAGGTTTAAGAAGCAGGATCTGCCCTTAACAAAGCCGAACTGGGTAGGATCTAGTGTCTGTAGGTCCCCAATATCTTTATTTATGAGGTCCATGATGATCCTTTCCATAGCTTTGCAGACCAAGCTAGTCAGGCTTATGGGGCGATAGTTTCCAGGATCCGTTGAGGCACCACCTTTGTGGAGAGGGACCACTGTTGCTGTACGCCACTCTTTGGGTACATATCCTGTAGTAAGGCTGAGATTGAACAGTAGTTTTATGTTTGGGTTTAGCTCTTCTTGGAGTTCATGTAGGATGCAGCCCGGGACACCATCTGGTCCCATTGATGCTGTGTTTTTTGCTCTGGAGACGGCGGCTCTTACCTGAGCATCTGAGATGTCAGGGGGGCAGCACTCTGCTGGGATAGATATTTGCCCTTTTGGTGGTGAGGGGGGGGGAGAAGTTTGCGCTGAACCTGTCAGCTAGGATGTTGGCAATGTCTGTGGGTTCGGTGTATTTTTTGTCATTTTGGACTAATTCTGAGCATATCTGGGAATTCCCACCCAGGTTCCTAACATAACTAAAGAAAGCCTTGTGATTATCCTTAGTGTCCTGTCCAATTTTTCTCTCGAAGCTGGCCTTAGACGATTTTATGAGTGCCCGTAGTTTTTTGCTAATACTGATCAGAGATGCCTTCCCTTTTTGGGATTTTGCTCTATCATGTAGTAGCTTCCTCCTTCTACTGTATAGTTTGTTTATGGCTGGGGTCCACCAGACAGGATGTCTGCCTTTGGAGGATTGGGTCTTGGTTTTATTTGCGATTGCATGATGCATGCATTCCTGAAGGTGTTCATAGAATGCGTTTATAAAGGATTCTGCAGTCTGGGCCATATTTTTCACAGGCCCGGGGGCTTTGAAGGATTCCACCTCAGTTTTGAGGAGTGTGAAATTTGCTTTAGAGAAGTTTTTCACTGTGGTTTTCTGGGCAGGGGGTGGGGTCGGGATGTGAATATCCAGTGAGATTAGTTTATGGTCTGATCTTACCAGTGAGGGATACACATCTGGTCTGGAGCATAGAGTCCCCATGTTGGTGATGATCAGGTCCAGTATGTTTTCCCTCTTGTGGGAGTGGTAACAAGTTGTTCCATAGCATTTGAGTTTATAAATTCTAGGAACCTTTGGGCTAGGGTGTTGGAGCTAGAGTAATGCTCCCAGTCTATGTTTGGGTAGTTGAAGTCGCCCAATATAATGGTGTTTGGAGAGACCTTCATATTTTCCAGTGTTCTCAGGAAGGCCGAGTGGGGTTCCTGGGTTTGGGTGGGTGGTCTGTAGCAGGCTATAAACTGGAAGGCAGTTTTACCCACTGTTAGTTGCACATGGATAGTCTCTAATGCTTCGTGCTGTGCCACCAACCTGGAGGTGTGGGTATCTTTGACGAATATTGATACTCCCCCTCCTTTTGTGGTTCTGTCCAAGTTTTGGGGCCGAAAATCATGGTATGAGGTATAACCTGGTAGTACTGAGGTGCTCTCGGGATCCTTGAACCAGGTTTCTGTTACTGCACAGATATCGATGTTCTCCATGCTAAGGAGAGTTTCGAGTGCGTGCATCTTGAGGTTTAGACTTCTGGCGTTGAGTAGCATTACTCTTAGTTTCTTATCCCTTGTGATACCTATGGAGGTGGGTTTGTCTTTTGAGCCTTGCCTAAAAAAGGCACTATGGGGGTAGCAAGAGCCTTTGCCAATATCCGAAAGCCCAGGGGTGACAGGTGCAAGCCGTCCCTAGTGAAGCATCGTGGCTTGTCTAGCATGTCATCCCAGGCTGACAGGCATTGGATCCCCTTTGAATGACACCAATACTTAAGCCAATTGTTGAAATTGATCATCTTGTCTTCATATTGTGGCATCATTCTTGGTGAGGGTAAGATGCTACTCAAGGTCAGGGTCATACCGGCCTGGGCTACATGCTCAGAGAGCTCATCTATGTCTCTTTTCACGTAGTCCAGGGAGGTACGTCTCAGGTCATTCACACCAGCATGGACAATGACTGAGTCATATTTGTACTTGCCTTGGAGTGACCTGAGTGCTTGTGTTATGTGGCGGATCTTAGCACCCGACAGGCAGCTCACCATGACCTTCTCCTTGTTCAGCCTGGTGAGTGGGACGTCAGTGTGCCTGACGATAGAGTCACTTATTATAAGTGTATCAGGTGTGTTGTTTAGCCTTAAGGGCTCCGACTGTTCGGCACACTGGCTTTGTGAGCTATGTGTTGCATGTGTTTTGTTTTGGGGTAGCGGTTGCTTGGGTGTCTGCTTTGGAGGTCTCTGCTGCTTAGGCAGATTTTTATTTAGAGCCTCCGAGTATGTTTTTGTGTGTTTATGTGTTCGGTTTGCTGTCGTGGTAGGTCTATGTGAGACTGGAATTGTAGTGATTGTGGTTTCCTTCTCCTCCTGACTGGTTACGCCAGTACTGAGTTGAGAGAGCTTAGCCTCCAGTTTGGCTATATGGTTGCATCTCTCACATGTGTTGGAATTTGTTGGGAGGAGGAGAGGGTTGTCTGTGTACATGAGGCAGTTGTAACATTGCCTCAAGATTCCCAGATTCACCAGCTGGACCGGAGAGGAGATTGACAACTGACCTTTGGACATGCTAGAATAGTATTGGGAATTCCTTTATAATTGAAAAAAAGGGCCAATGGGGAACAAGGTACTCAAGGGGAGTTTGTGAGGGTGTAGTGCTTTTAATTTTTTTAGTGCTGACTTATGTAATTGCTTTAGTGAGCAAGTGCCTATTTCAGAGAAGTAGATTCTGAACAGTGGGGGTCCAAGAAACAGTCCCTGTGGAACACCACTGGTAACTGGTCTGCTGGAAGAGGTGCAGTCCCCTATTTTGATTGGATGAGTTCTATCAATGAGTCAGTTGCAGCCCACCTGACAATATATAGGTTCATAGGTTCATAGGTAGGTACTAGGCTATTGGCCCAAGGGCCTAAGTAAGCCTAGCCAACAAGGTTCACTGGCTTACGCCACCCAAGAAAGTTAATTTCCTGTGCCTCTATCAAGCAGAGCCACAGAAGTGATCCCCAGGGTGTATTTCCTATTTCCCATCCACGCATCAAGATTTTTCTTGAAGCGTGCTAATGAAGAACTTTGCTTGACATACATGGGTAGCTTGTTCCAGAGTATAGGAAGTCTCTGGGACAGGAATCTCTCCCTCCAGTATGTCCTGTTTATTGTGGTGACCAGGTTTAGGTCCATAGAGCATGTAGCTCGGAGGGATTGGGATTTCTTTAGGTGTAGCATGTCCAACAGCTCTGGGTTTAACATAACTTTACATGTTAGGCAGAGATCTCCTCAGAGTAGGCGATATGCCACAGAGTAAAGCTGGAGTTTTTTGAGACGGTCAATGTAGGTCATCTGTTTGAGGCCAGTAATCCTCTTTGTGAGGTATTTCTGTGGCCTTTCCAGCTGCTGCAGATGTGTTGTGAGGTACATTCTAAAAGGGGCGTTGTACTCTATAATGGGTCTAATGAGTGCTGAGTAGAGGGGAACAATGACCTCTTTTTTCCTAGATGAGAACCCTTTTGTGATGAGGTGTGCCACATAGAAGGATTTCCTGACTACTGCGGCGATGTGATTATCGAAGGAGAGACTACTGTCCACCTGGGTCCCAAGGTCTCTTATCACACATTTGGCGTTAAGTAGACTGCCATTTATGTGGTAGTTCATGGGTACAGAGTTTTTACCAAAGGGGATGACAATGCACTTTTTGGCATTGAGCTTGAGGCCATGCCTCTGACACCAGGCATCTGTCTCAGTGAGGCCCTTCTGTAGGATGTCCACATCATTTGGGGACTTGACTATGGCTCCTAGTTTGCAGTCATCTGCAAACTTCATTAGCCAGAGGCCTTCTGTGTTATCCTGTACTTCAGAGAAGTAAATACCAAACAGAAGAGGTCCCAGGACTGAACCCTGTGGTATTCCACTTCTCACTAGTTTGACGTAAGATTTGGAGTCTCCAACTTTTACAGTGTGGGTTCTCGCAGTAAGCCAGTTGGCAACCCATCTTGTGACATAGAGATTTATATCTACTTTAGTGAGTTTAGCTATAATTCCAGAATAGGGGATGGTGTCAAAAGCCTCGGCGAGATCAAGATAGGCTGTGTGAACCCCCTTACCCTCGTCTATGGCTTTGGTGACTGCCTCAAAGAAGTCAATCAGGTTCAGAAGGCATGATCTGCCTTTCACAAACCTGAACTGGGTGGGGTCCAGAGTTTGGTGGTTACCAATGTCTTTGTTTATGAGTTCCATGATGATATGTTCCATGGCCTTGCAGACCAGGCTCATCAGGCTAATATGGCGATAGTTCCCAGGATCAGTGGTGGCTCCCCGTTTGTGGAGTGGGATAACTGTTGCTGTGCTCCATTCAGTGGGCACAAAGCCTGATGTCAGGCTATGATTGAACATGATGCTTAGGTGGGGGAGTCAGTTCGTTCTGAAGTTCATGTAAAACACAGCCTGGGATGTTGTCCAGTCCCATGGATGCTGTGTTTTTGGTTTTAGAGAGTGCAGCTTTTACCTCCATAGATGTGATTACAGGGACTCTGCATTCTTCCTGTATTGATATGGGCCCTTTAGGGGGTGAGAGGGGGATAAAGTTAGCACTGAACCTATCTGCCAGGATGTTGTCAATATCAGTTGGTTCTGTAATTTTTGTGCCGTTGTGCTGTAACTCAGAGCAGGTCTGGGTGTTGCCATTGAGATTCTTGACATAGCTATAGAATGTTTTGTGGTTGCCCTTAGAATCAGTGGTGATTTTGTTTTCATAGCTAGCTTTGGAGGATCTTATAAGGGATCTCAGCTTCTTACTGAGGCTGACCAGGAAGCTCCTCCACTCATGGGATTTTAGTCTCTTTTGCAACAGTTTCTTCCTTCTGTTGTAGAGTTTATTTATGGCAAGGAGACCACCAGATTGGCTTCCTTTTTTTGGAGGATAGCGTCTTGGTTCTGTTTGGGATAGCATGATCCATGCACTTGTGTAAGTGCTTATAGAATGCATTTGTGTAGGATTCAGCAGTCGTCCATCTGCATGAGTGTCATGAAGTTCACCACTTCTGTCTTAAGAAGTATGAAGTTGGCTTTGGAGACATTTTTTACAGTGGTTTCCTTAATGGTGGGTGGGGGCGGGATGCAGATAACTAGGGTGATCAGCTTATGGTCAGATCTGACCAACGAGGAGTTGACTTCAGGTGTGGAGCACCGGTCACTCGTGTTGGTAATGACTAGGTCTAGAATATTGTTGCCCCTGGTGAGGGTGTGGATAAGTTGATCCAGAGCATTGGAATTTATGAATTCCAGAAAGCGCTGAGCAACAGAGTTGGTACATGAGTAGTTTTCCCAGTTAATGGTGTGTTAGCTGAAATTGCCCATTATTAGGGTGTTTGGTTGAACCCTAATATTTTCCAGTATATTAAGAAAAGAGTAGTGGGAATCCTGGGACATGGTGGGGAATCTGTAGCAAGCTAGAATTTGGATTTCAGTTTTGCCCAGAGTTAGTTGCATTTGGATAACCTTAGATGCATTATGCTGTGCAACTAGCCTGGAGGTGTGGATATCCTTAATGACTATGGATACACCTCCACCTTTGGTGTTCTGGTCCAGGTTAGACGGACGAAAAATGTGGTATGAGTTATAGCCTGGTAATGCAGGGTTGCTCTCTACAGCCTTGAACTAGGTCTCAGGCACTGCACAGATATCAATGTTCTCCATTTTAAGGAGTGCCTCGAGTGAGTGCTTTTTGAGATTTAGACTTCTAGCATTGAGTAGCATTACCCTCAGTTTTTGCTTGGCTGTTCCTGTTACGGTGGTGAATTTGTCAATTGAACCTTGCCCAGAAAAGGCACTATAGGGGTGGCAAGACCCTTAACCAGTATCTGGAATCCCAGGGGTGACAGGTGCAGGTCATCTCTGACAAAGCATCATGGTCTGTTGACCATGTCGTCCCAGGCAGACAGATACTGGATCCTCTTAGAATGACACCAGAAGCTTAGCCATTTGTTGAAGTCAATTATTTGGGTTGATTGGGTGAGTTTATCAATGATGTCTGAGTGTGTGATTTTGACTCATTATACGCACAGACACTTGGATTACAGCTGACATTTGCACACCAACATAAATGTGCAAGGCACACATACAAGACAGGAAGCATGGAACTAGTGATATTTTCTCAGATAGTCCTATGGTCAGTGTAGAGCGGTATAAATCACAAGTGTTAAGCAGTACAGATTACAGTACTTGTGTTATGTTGTCATTTTCGCAGTGCTGTTTTGCATGGTAGACTCATGTGAGTGTTGCATGACACTGTGTCATGGCATGCTTCTCTTCAAATGTTAGGTTATGTAAATGTGCTGGCTGTCCACATGCTTGCCACGCATAATAATGGTTGCTAAGTGTTCAGGTAATTGCAAGATTTCCACTAGTAATCTGTGTTATGCATGTCATAGCATGGTCTGGAGTAAGCTGCTCACATTCTGTGATGGATACAGTAGCCCTGACATGGGCCTGTATTGAAAACAACCATCACAAGTATAGATAATAGGACATAGGGAATGTGTTGTGTGCATGAGGATCTATCTACTAGCAGCAAATATGCTCATTATACTTCTACATAATCATTTTAGTCTATTTCATCAGAGCATGTGGTTTTAATGGGTCTACTTTAGTTCAGCGAATGATCAGATGATCAAATGCTGTTAGGCCGAACACTAAGTGTCGAACCGGCAAAATAGTGAACGGCCGGAACAGCAAATTATTTCCCAGGGAAAGAAATCACTGGGCCGGCCATCCAGGTTGTGCCATTTCCTCCACTGTAGTGCAACCTCGGAGTTGGTATATTTAAGTAGGCTGGGTGTGGGGGCAAAGCACCCCACTTTATTTAGTGTTTAGTGTTTTTTTTTTTTTTTTTTTTTTTGGAACAGCATTTTTTTCCCCTGGGGAAAAAAAAAAATCACTGTTCTGGTTGTTCACTGTTTTGAGTATTCGAGATTTAGGGGTCGATATAACAATGTTCGATCATCTGATCATTCGTTGTTATAATATAGACCCATTTTAATGGCACCTGCAATGTACGTTTATATACCTTTATTGTCATATGCAGACATCACATATCAATAAGGATGGTACTTAATGTCTGTTAGATTTCAAAGGAACACATCAGTTTTTGTTTAATGTCAACTAAGATTTTCACAGGATTATGCTGCCTGATAGACATGTGGTTTTCATTGTTATGGTTTTGATTAATGACCTACATTGCATATGGTAGTACACTTGACTATGGGCATACCTTATTCTAAGGTTTCACACTGACTAGTTTTTGCCTGTGCATTGTACCACAGATAGTATGTTATATAGTCATATAGGACCAGGTATACATATGTACTTTCTTGTCTTGTGATTCTCCTTGACAGAGCATGGGACCTATAGATGCTCCCCATTAGATGTCAGAGATGAATGTATGCCATACCACTGCCCAAGTCCTCTGATGATGATGACAACCATGACAGAGAAAATGATGACAATGAGGAAGCTAGGCTTGCACATACCATCATCCCTACTACACCCAGGAGGAGATGTCATGCAGCACCACAACAAGATGATTATTGGGAACAGATCTGGGTGGTGATGACTGATGTCTTTCAGACACTGATGAGTGACATGATGGAATATTTTTTCCAAGATATGGCATGGGCTATGTGGGACTCATTCAGGGAAATAGTCCAGATCATTCGTGATGTTCATCCCCATCAGGACTGTGAGTATTGTCTGTGTGATTCACTTGTGTGATGCTGCCACCATAATGTTCGCCATATAAATGATTGGACTGTATAGGCAGATTTGTGCATGCATAGCATTTTGTTGCCATGTTTACGTGATGTGTGAGATTGACAGTAACTTGCAAACATGTTGCCCATACTCTACAAATGACACAGTAGCATGGGTATGATTTGTAGGTTGCTGTGTCATGTCTGTTTGACAGAAGAACATGTCCTTGAACTGTGTTTTGGATGACACTTGTGCTGGCATTGTGTGTGGCATGTGTTAACAATGATGAAGCCATTTTGTATCATATGAATGTGTCTGCTACATATGGGCAGTCCTACTTTACTGAATGCATAGAACACTAATGTACAGCTCATGTATACACTGTGGGATTGATAATTTATTCATGAACATTACAGTATGCCTTCTTTGACCTATGTTACATAGTCCAATCAATACAGAAACACTACTGTACCTTAGGACTGTGAGCAGTCATTGACTTCATGTTAATGTGCTGTAATGTTGTTCACAGAACTGTGCTTTGCTCAGTCATACACGTGATCAGTGTGATATCTAACTACAGGTGTTTATTCCACATGTTGTTTTACATTGGTATGACAGTATATATGTGTATGCAATACTGATTCTTAGCTTGTTTACCTATGACTGTTGCTGTTATATGATTGCACAATACTGTAAGTCTGGGATTTACACATGGCTGTTTTTGTTAACGTCAGCAATGCAGTCTGCCCATGTGACATACATTGGCCATTCGCTCCAATGCAGTTTGGGTTTACTTCAACAATGCCTTATATGGTGTACACATGCATTTGCAATGTGTCCCCTTACATATTGTTGTTCTGCATTATTGTTTGCCTATGTAGCTTAGCTGCCATGTCCTCCTTAATGGGGGCTCATGTTGTCCACTTCCCTTCCACCTTCATAGGTATATCTTGCACAAACGCATGGTACATATTCACCTTTGTTGGAATTCTAATCCATTTTCATGGAGTTGTTTTGTTAGAAGGTCAACTTTTGCCAGATGCAAGACATATACACACAAGTTGCTGGCTACTGCTTGCAATACATCCTTTGTGTGTTACATATTAACCAGTGTACATTGTCAAAATTCATGTGCACAACCTTATATTTGTTATGCAACATTAATCATAGATTTTTGAATGTACATTATTATGTCATTGGTGTGTGTATGTTTATTGTCATTGCTTTCCAATATTTTCTTGTTAAGCTAATGAAGATCATACATATACATGTACACCTGTGTGTTGCCTTTGACATGGCATATGTCTATGACATATGCATTCTATTACACATCTGTTTGGGTTGTGTACACCTATTTGTGTAGATAGCCAGTTTGCTTTGCTACTGCGCTGCTGCTTGGCAATGTGCTTGGTTGCCTTTTACATGCATGGTCGGAGGTTCAATTCTGTGTTTTCCTGATATTCTCCAGCATGTCATGGGCTTATCTGCTCATCTGTGCTGTTGCTTGGCTTACCTTTGTACTGCTGACAGACTACTTGGTTCTTGGAATCAATATCCAATGTATACTATGATCCATATTTATTACCCTACAACACACAACTGTCATCGGTCACACACATCTAGGTATGACTCCACACATTTTGCAACATCATACTGTAATAGTGCATAGGTATATATGTATTTCTGCATTTCACCATGGCTGGTATGCATCCTCACTCTGTTTATCAACATTCCATTGCCCATGTTATAGAGTGTGCTGTCTGTGTACCTTACCTTTCCTTAATATTTATTTCTGATCTTTGTCTGTCATGTTTTGTGATATTTGTTATATGTTTATACCTGCTGTGTTGGCCTTCTTCTCCTCTTTCCCTGTCTTTACCTTTCCTTCAGTTCTCCAAAAAAAAAAAATGGGGCCAATTCCCACCCAAAAAAAAAAAAAAAAAAAGAAACATTGGCCATGCCTCTCTGACTGTCCCTCAGATTTTCCTATTTCAACATACTTCTTCACCCATGCCCTAACTCTGTTTGTCTATCTCCTTATTTCCTTGGGTGTGTGTGTGTTACCTGTGTTCCCCATTAGCTACTGTTAACTGTAGTGATGTGGCCACAAATCCCCTTCGCCTTTATTAAATTTTTTATTAGAAATATTTTACTACTAAATGACTTACAGGGATATCCAGTAGTTCTCTCTAAGCTTACTGAAGACATTGTTGTAGATATGTATTTACGAATGTCATGCAGCTTACATTGGGATAGTATAATTTCCATAACTTTTGACATCAATCTTTATGAGACAGTTTTCATGACTTACAGAGTTTCTGTTACCGAAATACAGAGTGCATTATTAACCTACAACACACAACTGTCATCGGGTATGACTCCACACAGTTTGCAACATGTCATACTGTAATAGTGCATAGATACATATGTATTTCTGCATTTCACCATGGCTGGTATGCATCCCCATATCATTTCTGTCATGCATCGAGATATTCTAGGTTCAATGAGGCATATTTACTTATTCCAGATTTATCCGCAACTTTTACCTGATATCAGCAAAATGCACTGGATTACACAAACCTTACGGAATATGGCTCTATGTTTATAGAAAGTATAGGACAATCTCAAATAAAAGAAGTCTCAGAACAGCCTTAACAATATTAAAGGAATAATTTTCAAAAAAAAAAGTATAATTACAGAGTATTATCTGCAGGGTGTGATGGTGAGTAGAAAGAAATTTATATCAATATTAGTTCCCAAAAAAAAATCTTATGCTAAAGTGGATCAGCTATTATATGATAATCATTTAATAAGTGATCCAGGCAACCTAATAAATATTTTAATACTTATTTTATCAGCATTGCAGGACATTTATACTGCATACTTCGATGCTATTTGTCCATCTATTAAAAAAGAAATACCATGTTTATAATTATCTAAGATAAATAAAATGTTAATGTGAGCCATGATAATTTATTCACATGATTCACTAGAGAAGGGCTATAGTGGCAGATTCATTTGTTGCATTATTTTACATCCCTTTTATAAATGGGTGCAGTCTCTAGGGAACAGCAACTTTCTAACACATTCCTTTTTCATAAAGGATGGAGAACTGACTTAATACATCCACTACTGGAAAGTGTTTTCAGAGGTATTTGACATGCCTACTAATGAAAACATTCACTCTATATTGACTTAAAACTGCATGACTTCCTATAGGGGAGGTCTGCAATGGCTAGCTTAGTAGATTTTTATGAACCTGTTAGTGCTGTCTTGCACCTAAAATTCACTGTAGTCCTTATGTGCTAAGACATAACAAAACCATTTTATCCCTTGCATCATGCAGACATTATAGTTTAATAACCTCTCCAGTAAACCCATACATCGTTAGATACATTAGCAAATAGATAACCAGCATATTGCAAAGGACCATCTTATGATGTCATCATTCCACAGACTTGACAGAGACAAAAAAGAGGTGCTCCATAGGGTTTCTTATTTGAATCCATTTTATTTAATTCAGCATTCACCTTATTGCCCTTAACACCAAAGTACTGAATTTAAAAGTACTTAGACAACATTAAGATAAACTCAACAATAACCCCTGCTAATGATAGTCAAGCAGGTCAACATGACAGAATATAAGTGACTCTGGTACTATAACTAGTCTTTCTATGTCCCCAATTCACCCAGCACTGGAGTAGAGTGTTTCTTCATGTTGTGACCTAAACCTTCTAAAACAGGCAGAAAGAAAATTTACAAAAATATTGCCAGTTTGCAGAGATATGAACTATGTTACCAGATTACATTATCTGAAACTTTATAACCTCTGTTTTTATATTAGTACCAGACTTTGTTTGCTAAGAAGTCAAATAGTGAAGTTCTCAGACTTATACTTGGCCTGGAACTAAACAACAGCTTGAAAACAGGTATAAAAATACTTTGTTTGCTATATCTTCATCTTCTTCTTCTAGAACAAGCAAATAAATTATGTTTTTCAAATAATACTAGTATTGGGGAATAGGTTGACACTGTTATTGGGAAATCAACATCCTTGAATATGTTTATAAGTCTACTAGACACTTGAGTTAGTATGAAGGTTTATAAGACCTTATGTGTTCTGTGTTCATCTTAAGGCTTAAACACAGGTCCATCAGCGTATGAAACCACAAGTCCAGTACTAAAACTTTACAAGTTCAGTTACTTTTGCTAGCAAATGATATTTTCTCTCTTTCTGTGTTTCTTTTCAAGGCATATTGAAATATCCTTGGTTTGAAAAACCCTAAAATCACATTGCTGTTTGCTCACATCTATACAACAGTTCCTTTAATTTTGCCTAGCTTATCTCTGAAGCACTTTAGTATGTTTTAAGCATTACTTTTTTGTGCTTTGCCTCATACAACTGACGTATACAATTCTAGTCTGATCATTTCACTAAGCTTGCCCCAATGTCTTCACCAGATTCCATATCAAAAGTCAAAGGTAGTTTCCTTACTTGTTCACTAAATGCAGCTATAATTTGGGTGGTCCCAAAGACATGTATCACCTACTCTGTTGGTGATTTCAAAGCAATGCTACATTCTTCAAATTCTAGCAAATGTATTATTTTTCCAGAAATTAGCATAACAACTCATTAGACCACTTAGTTTGCAAAGTTACTTCAGTAGAATTCTTTTAAGTAATGAGCACTGATGAATTGCACAATTTTCATTAACCATAAAATGAAAGATAAAATGGTAAAACACACTTAACTTGTTAAACACACTTTGACTGCAGCTAGAGCAGATTAAGAAATTATAATCAATTATAAGCCATAACAGACAGCAAAATATATTTGCCTAAACCCTTTTTTACTTCCAAAGAGAGACCCCTTTTCAAACAGTGATCCAATGTTAGCTTCCTATATATCTTCTTGCTAACAAGATGACTCATCAAATCATAAGATCATAGGAGTTACAAGGCAACTGAGTCTTGAAAACATTAACTCCTTGCTAGTGCCCATCATTAGACAGTACCACCTCTTGCTGTCTGTCCCTCTCTCTGATGGAGGGCCAGAACAGCCAAGCCTAGGTGAATTTGTGAATAACCATCCAATTGTCCAGGCCTGGTTTGAAGGAAGATAGAGTATCACACTGCTTAATTTGTAAGGGCAGTCTGTGTCATAGTTGGGGAAGACATTGTATAAAGAACTTATCCTTCCACCATGTTTTATTTATCTGCCGGTGAATATTCCGATCCCGTGTTCTGGTGTTTGTGGGTGATTTGATATCTGTAGATCAAAGAGATCCAGGACTGCTGAGTTCTTAATAGCTCAGATGGCAAACATACATCTCCCTTTAGGTGTCTGCAAGACATTCAGTACAGGGACAGTGCTTCTGACTTTTTATGGTAGCTTAATGTTCGTAAGCCACATCTTCTTAGTTAGGAACCCCTGGTGTCTGTCTAATTATTTGATATGCCTGGTGAGGTACATCCCAAATGTGGCATTGTATTCAATAATTAACCTAATCAATACTGAATATAAGGGAACAATGACCTCTTTAGATCTGAATGATATTCCTTTGGTAATCAGCTTCTGTAAGCAAAAGGACTTTCTGCTCATTGCTTTACAAGATGATTAAAGGAGAGGGAATTATCAACCCAAGATCTAAGGTCCATAACAACATGCCCATTTTGCAGTGGGCTATTGTCTATGCTGTATGCTGGGGGAAGGGATTTCTTCCAAATGTGACAATATTGTACTTTTTGGCATTTCATTTGAGCCCATTTTCAGTGCACTAGATATTTACAAGTATAAGTTCATGATAAAGAGCTTTGGCATCAGAGAGACTGACTGGACAATGGCTCTCAGCTTTTAGGCCTCTGTAAACTTATGAATATAATATTCTGCATGGTTATTGTTATTCTCTTTAAGGATCTGAATCCAAAATCCCAGTCTCTCTTTGTTTCTTGAGCTTTCCCCTTGTTTCATTATCATCCCTTTCCACTTTTGAATTATATGTTTCTGCTTCTACTATGCACAGAAGCCTTAGTTGTGTAGCTCTGAAATACCCCTTCAAATTGGGTAATCCCAAACTGCCTTGTTCGATTGGAAGAATCATTTATCCCACTTTACTCTTGCCATCTTTCCCTCTCAGATAAAATCCTTCAGCTCTTTACTAATTGTTATCCACAACTTTTCCATTGGTTGATAAAAATATGCCTGACCTGTGTATAAAATTAAAGGGACTAAAAACATGTTAACTGCTTGTATCTTGCTATCCATATCCATATAACAGAACTTCCAATTTCTCAGTTTTGTATTATCTTTTGTTTAGTCTCTTCTCACATATCCTTAGCTGCCACACCAGAATCCTTTTAATCCAGACTCCTAAGTACTTCATTTTATCATGTCCCCATAAATATGGATATTGCTGAACCAATTTGTCTGTGGGTATATAAGTTACAGCTATTGTTTTTGTTTTAGCTTAATTAATTTTGTATCTTGAAAAGATATGAAACTGCTTCATAATATTTGTCTGCACTGAAATGTCCTTTTCTGGTTTTATCAGGTATAAAGTAATATAATCTGCAAATAGAGCCAGCTTTTCTTGACTACCATACCAATTATATCCTTGAATTTCTGAGTCTCTTATTTTCTTAGCCAATGCTTTTAAATATAGTGCAAATAATAAAGGGGAAGAGGACACCCCTGCCTCGTTCCTCTGCTCAAACAGAAATTATCAGAGAGGAACCCACCCAATTTAATTTTCTCCTCTGATCCCTCATATATCCTCCTAAGCAACCTTGTAATTTTATTAGAGAATGCAAATGCTTTCACTGTCCTGCTCTTAAACTTCCAGTTTACTCTGTCAAATACTTTCTCTGTCTCAAGACCCACCAACAACAGTGGTATTTTCTTACATTCAGCTTCCCTCTAGATCATCAATGTTCTGTTAATGTTGTCAAATGTTTGCTTCCCCTCACCAAAACCACATTGATCTATGTCTAGCAATTTTGGCATCACCTTTGCCATTCTTTTAGCCATTATAAACATAAACACTTTATAACCATGGTTTATGATTGAAATGGGCCTGTATGACGTTGGATTTGATGGGTTTTTAACCTCTTTAGGTATTAAAGCCACCACCGCTTCCTTCCAGGAAGTTGGTTCTTTTCCTACTATTAAACTACTGTTAAACAAAACCTTGCATATCTTTATCAGTTTTTTCCCTCCTACCTTCTAAATATCCACAGGAATACCATCTATTCCTGGGGACTTTCCTGTTGATTGGTTATACATCACCATTGTTATCTCATCTCCTCCTATCCTATTAGTGATTAAGCCTCATGTACCTCTAACATTGGCATATTTAATTCTTCCATAATCGTTTCTATTTGTACCTATTCTTGATCTCCATATTTCTCTGCTTTATACAGACTTTAATAAAATTTCCAAAATATTTCTAGTACCTCTACAAGATCTCTTGTTATCTTCCTTGTTATAGGTTCCCTAAGCTTGGCAACAACCCTTTCTACTTTCTGTTGCCTGAGTTGTTGCACTAAAAGTTTTTGTGCTCTGGCATTATTATCAAAAACAGCACTCTTTCTAAACTCATGCATATTATCAAGGTAATCCTTTATTTTCTGCTTAGCATTCTATAACTGCTCCTCTTCTTGTTCTGTGAGATTTCCCTATACTGAAATACTTTAACATTTGTCAGTACCCCTAAATAATTCTTGTTGCTTCTTAACCATATCTCTTTCTTTTATTTCCACCCTATTTTTTAAACTCCACTTTAATTTTATCTCACTCTCTAGTTATATTTTCAGAAGAAATTTTTGTCTTCTCTAATAACTCCCAAATAATTTCCACTATCCATTCCTTAAATTCCTCTCTTTTCAACAGATAGATGCGGAAGCACCAGTGTCTCATTTTTATTTCATTATCTTGCATTTTTATTTTAGTTAATATTGGTGCATGATCTGAAATAGTAATTGAATGCATATGAAAACCTTCAATTAAATGCACATGTTCCTGTGAAATGTAAGTTCTGTCTAGCCTAGGCCAGTTTTTGTATCTTGGGGAATAATGTGTAAATTAATTCCAGACTCCTACTACTGAATTCACATCTTCCATGACAAATATTTCATAAATTTATTTGAAAGTCTATCCTCCTTTATTATATTTTCCATTATGGGCCCCCAGACACCTTCCCTGTTGCAAATCAAATTACAGTCCCACCTATAAGTAATATTCCCTGCTGAAAACTAATAATTTCTCCCAGAATTTTCTTAAGCTTAATTATAGCAGTTTTAGGTGGAATATAAATGCATGTCAATGCAATCCTCCCCCCTTGCCAGTAGCCCGTAGTAGTACACATCTACCATATTATCTTTTTTATCCTCTTCTATTATTACTGGAGCTTTTTTTACAATTAATATAAGTATCCTTATTTCCTTTGATCCAGGTATTCTGTTAAATAACCATCATGAAAACATTTCTTTGTCAAATTCACGTGTTCATTTCTTTCCAGATGTGTCTTCTGTAGCATAGCTATTTGCACTCTACGTTTTAATATAGTGCACTACTCTTTCTTTTTGGTATATATCTGTGAGACTATTAACATTTAAATATAATATAAAAATGGTCATTATGTTAAAAAGATATCCCCACCATTCCACCTTTTATTTATAACAGCTTTTTTGTTAAATATTTAGTTCTAGCTTTTGTGTTACATGCACACATTGTTTGGAATGTTGACCTTTTATACAGTTGTTCCTTGTCATATCTATTTGAGCCTATATCACATCTTACAAAACATTTTGTTTTATTGCAAGCCCTCAAAAAAAAAAAAACAAATACACCCTAAAAACCTATTAACTTAATGTTAACACACAAAACTATACATATCTTCAGATATTGAAGTTTTCCCTTCCTAATAGGAACTATTGTCCTAAACTGACAGTCACACTCACAGACTTGAGTTAACCTTAAAGGATCATTATCCAGGCTAAGATGCATAGCTGCCTGGTTTTGTCTTATCTTTATTGCTCTCTCAGAATGAGAAAACACTTGAATGCTTTCAGAAAACATTATTTCCTAGCCAGCCATTACAAGAAAGAAGTATTCTGTTTTTATTACTCTTTATCAAATTGTCTCCATGGAGATATGAGAGCCAGATGCAGGCTTGCTTCTACAACTATTTATGTATGTATGTATTTATTTAATAGAGGAGAGCTTTATTATATTCAACATTCTTTTTTTATTTATTTGCATTCTCTTAAAATGTGTTACTAGATAAATCCAACAGCCTTAATCCAGTCATTCCCCTATGCAAGAATGAGAAAAAGCACATAATTTTTCTTGTATCATACACAGACTTTTCTTCTTTTTTTTTTTTACATTGAAATGTCTAAATTTCTTAAAACTGAAAAAGGAGAAAGAGAAAAGCATGAAAAAATGGGCACCTGTTTCTTTTAGTATCCCCATTATACTTGAAAATAACTGATAAAAGTTTACTTTATGCCATGCAGATATCATGCACTATACAAATATTACTGTTAAGAACAAAAGTTTGTTTTACTTTCAGTTAACTCTTTCCTTCCTCTTCCCTTTTCCTAAGTGTGCATCCAAACATTAATGACATGAAGTCGGGCATATGTTTTTAAGTCCCCTACAAGTTTAATTGTCAAAAGTCCAATATTTCCAGGTTTTTCTGTTCTTTCATGTTTCACAATTATAATTAATGCTTTACAATTCCACATTTATTGGTCAATTTACGAGTTGTTGGGTTTACTTTGTTTATCTCCATCTGTCAAATCCAGTCTTTGCTTCCGTTCCAACCTACTCTTGGTTCTTCTGGTCTTGTGTTTTTGTTTTTTTTTTTTGTCTCTCAAGCATTTTCCATTGAAACACTGGAATAGGTTTCACTGGCACACTCTCTGTGGTCTTTATTACCAGAAGAACAAGAAGCAAAATCTCCTTCTGTTTCACAGTTCACTTTTTGTTGGACAAACTTTTCTATTTCCTCCTTAGCATGTTCTGCATCAAAAAATTATTTTGCCTCTCGAGGAAAGAATATCCTGAAGATAGCTGAATACAGCAGTTTGAATCTCATGCCTACTTCTTGACATTCCCTGATTAGTGGAATAAATTTAATCTCTTCTGCCTGGTGTACAGTGAATAATCATTCTCCACAAACATTCTACTGTCTGTCACTTTTAGTATTTTGTCCTTCTGCTACAGTTTTGTCAGACTCAACTCCTTCTGCTGGTAGGATTGTCTCTTTACTATTAAGGCCTAGGTTGCTTTCTCATGGCCAAGTTTGGAGCATACACACAATGTGCCCTTTCAATTAACAACTCCTGTTGTAGAATATCATTCCAGTTGCTTATCTGTGCTTTCATAAAATTAATATAGTGTGTTCTTTCCAGCTTCTCTGGTACAGCAGAAAATCTCAGGTTTTCCCTGCTGCTCTCTCCTCTAATTCTATTATTTTCTGAAACATCTTTTTTTGAGTAGTATGATATTCAGCCAGCCTTTTCTTCATTTTGACCTCTGATTCTTGCAGTTTTATCACCTCATCTGCATATCTTCTTCCATTTTATCCAGCCTTTTGTTATTTAAGTTGATATACTCCATCAGTGTTTTGTTTATTTTAATAATCTCAGAGTACATTTGATTTATTTTTTCCTCTAGGTTACTAGAAGTCATGACTTGCACTAGAGCTGGATCTGGTACTGCTTTTTGATGAACAGCTGCAAAATTCTTCTCAGTGTTTTTGTTCACTTTTTGTAGTTGATTTTCTTTCAGGTTCTCTGAATTTCTTTTTTGCTGGCATCCAGACAGTGCACTAACTAGCCAGTTACTGATATTTGCCCCCCCCCCCCAAAAAAAAAATGAGTTCACTGGCTCTCTCTTCTGAGTTTCTGTTTCTACACTGGGAGAATTGAAATTAAAAACAGTCAAAAGAAACACTAAAACCAAAACCAATAAATATTTAAAAGGTCCAGTCTTCCGTGGTGTAGTAAACATTATTTAATCCACAAACAGAATTGAAATTAAGCAGTTACTCAATGTGCAGTCATCTTGGAAATTCTGGATGAAATATTTTTAGTCTTGGAAAGCATCTTTGGTATATGTTCCCTAGTGATGTGGGGGGGTGCTGAAAGATTCAGGGATGAGTGGAGTTTGGATAGTTGTTTCTCATGTGAAATTCCCACTGAAATTGTTTGCTAGTATGTTAGCAATGGCTACTGGGTTAGAGTAGGTTGTGCCATTTTGAATATGTTCAGAATAATGTTGGGTGTTATTTCTTAGTTTCCTATCATAGCTAAAGAAGTATTTACAATTGTTCCTAGCTTCAGATGCTAATCTAACTTCATGTGCTGCTTTAGTCAATGCGGTAGTATTTTTAGTATTTTGGTTAAATTACTGATATTATGCTTGATCTTTTGATCTTCCATATACTTTAAGGATTTTTTTCTATTATTGCAAAATTTATTTATGTTTGTGGACTACCAGGGCTATTGGTTTTATTTTCAATTATATCTAGATCTGGTTGTTACTCCCAATTCTATATATTTATCTAAGTGGGCATTGAACTCCTTGTCGAAGCTACCTGCTCTAGTAACACTTGGGATGCTGCTGCTATTAGTGAATTTTGAAACTTCATCATAGAATTTGATGAGTTTAGTACTTCTAAAATCTTGGAATTCTGAGATGCTGGTTTCCATGGGTTTAGAGAGTTTGAAGCTGAAGGCCACCTAACCTGGGAAGGAAATGCTAGGAGAGTGATGCATGGCAATAATATATTTGTGAGGAGCAGGTCAAGAATATTATGTCCTCTGATGGGTTTATTAACAATATAATCCAGAGAGTTTCTGTTTATTACCTCTAAAAACTTCTGACCATTTCCTTCATTAGAGGTATAGGTACTCTAGTTAATTAAATCTCCCAAGATAATGCAGTTTTTCTGTATAGGGAGTTCATCAAGTACACTTAGGAACTGTATATGGTTTCAGGGGACATTTGAGAGTATCCTTTAAAAGAGTATCAATTGATTGTTGGCCTTGTTTAGGGTGATTTGGCTCAATAAGTTCAGTTTATGGGTCTCTGGGAATCTGTCTGGAGGTGATATGGTCCCTAACAAATATAGAGACATCACTACAGTTGCCATCAGGTCTGAAGGCATACTAGGCACAAACCCCAGGTATGGAGGAAGTGTTTTCTAAACTTTTAAACCAAGTTTCATTAACTGCACATATATGGATGCATTCCAAATGCCGGAGAGCCTCTAGGTCAAACAGTTAATTATTGAGCATTAAGCAGAACTACATTAATGTCATTATGTTTTGGATTTGAAATGTTAGTCACACTGGGATGTCACTAGCTGGACTCAGCCTAAACAGCCACCTTCGGGGCTGTGAAGGTGCAGTGGTGACTGCCCATGGGTGGGGACCTCAGTCCCACTGTTTCCGCTAGGGGGCTCATGGGCTTCCGATTTCCCAACACCGCTCCCCATCAAGGTGTTTACCCCCCAACATATGTCATATGCCACCCCTGTATATGTCTTGTTTTTCCTGTCTGTTAACCTGCCCAACCTACCTCCCCAAATATACCTACTATCCCTCCCCAACATCCCACTCTCACCTGAAAATAAAAAGGGCAATCTGTTCCCCCCAAAAAATCTCCCCCCATACATAGCTGTCCATTTTGCACACGTGTCCACTGGACACATGTAATCTGGTCTAATTGGCTTAACAACATATTATTGATGTTCTCACCCTTCTCTCAGGGGTATGAGTGTCCAAATCTTTCTCCAAATTCAGTGTATATGCACAGCTGTTTCTGTAGAAGAAAAGGGCAGCTATGGACCTTCCCTACACCCATCCTGCACATCCCTAGCTATTTTCCCTACTGTCTTTCCCTCTTTGTGTCCCTTTTTCACCACTTTCCTATCAACCCTTTTTCATTTCATTTAAACAAATTAAAGTGGGAGTAAGCAGGAGTAAGCACTTTTAAGCAGCACTAAGTGGGTTTAAGCCTGTTTGCACAGGGTAAGCAATGCCTACACAGGTTAAGCAAGCTAACTGAGTATAAGAAACTGTAACCAGAAGTTAGCAGTGCTTATCTCTGCGCATACCCGCTTACAACTGCCTAAAATTGCCTTAATCACTCTGTATCCAGCGGCCCTTGTTCTGCCCAGCAACAAAATAAACAGCATCTGCAACGCTTGTACCCAGGACCCTGCACACCATAGCCAAAGTGATTTACCACTAAGCCATGTCCAATATCCATAACCCTGATGTTTTCACAAACATATCGTCCAGCACAGTCATTCAACAGTACAGGAAATGTATTTATACATGTAGATGTGTGCATGTATATATATATTTATATCTAAATAGGCATGTACATAACTATATATATAGATATAGATATATATAAGTAAATATATATATATATATATATATATATATATATACACATACATCTATAGATATATATTTCTGCATATATATGTATATATATATATATATATATATATATATATATATATATATATACATGTATGTATGTATATACAGATATATATCTATAGATGTAAAAGAGAACATAACAAATACATATATGACCACAGGCACCGTTAATGGGGGTGAGGGGGCCCAAGCAACATACATCTTGTACGTATTGATACCCCCCCCACACACACACACACACACAGCCAAACAGGTCTACCCTGCAATACAATACCAACTGTTGCAAGTCCCATAACCAGGACCTGACACAACATGGGCACAAGATGTTAACAGTAATCCATCCCACCTGTATGATGTCAGGCTGGTATCAATAACATATCATGCAGTACAGTCTGGCTACCATAGGGAATGTACAATGTGGAAGCAATAAGCATTCCTAAGATACATATACACAGAGACATATATGCAGATGCATATACATATATATATATATATATATATATATATACACACACACACACACACACACACACACACACACATATATATATATATATATATATATATATATATATATATACATATATATGTAACTACACATGCACACACAGAGATATGTATAGGAAGATACATATTTAGAGGGTGCACACCATACGGAACAGCCAGTATGCCTACAGTTGCCACCTTAGCAACTGGACACTGTATGAGTCACCCATACAAAAGACAATTGTTGCCTGAAACATATACCCACAGAGAGGTCAAAGGATATAACACCACACACAGGTTTGCATACATGAGAAAGCTTTATTTGTGTACTATTACAGTTGTATATGCCATGTAATATAGCTGTTTAGACTCTGAAATACATATAAACAGACTAATGCAATTCTCAAACAGATAAATTAATACAGTATTCCGGAAAACATTACATATGTTGCTGTCCAGACCAAGGCCTTCAAGTAGTACAACAGTAAAGACAGACTGGGCCACAGGATAACAATCAATAAACAGTAAGTAATGCAGATGTATAGTCCAGCAGACTCTATATGTATCTATTACATATAACTGAAACCATCACAATCACACTGACAAACAGAACAGTCTGTATGGCAGGAAGCAGTAGACCTGCATTTACCCAAGGTGAATTGTATGGTAATGTACATCAAGATACCTTAAGGCAGCTTACCCCTGATACCCTACACATGTTGTAACAGCCTAGGTTAGTTATGGTGCACCCCCCCATAGACTGACATACAGGGCCATATACCACTGTTACATACACCAGCCTCAGGACTGCATAAGGGCACACATGTATTGTGCAGAAGAAGCCCACACATATATGAACCCAAGCCCACAATATGTGTGGGGGCCACAACAGCAGTGGAATGATGGCAGGAATGGCAGCATGACATGCCCATAGACCACTACATAACAACCTCTGACAGCATGCCATATGGACAAAGCCTGGTATGTAGGTGGAGGACAGAGGTTGGAACACAGGCCCATATGTGAAATAGTGTTATCATACACTAAGCAAGTTGCTGCTTTTACAGGATAGTCTGCAACATACCTTTAGTCAGGAATATGAAATCAGACATAAAAATGGATGTAGCCATGTACTGATAGCACTCAACACACAGACAGCCAGTGATATATCTGACACAAGACCTGTGTGGTGGACAGGCAAAACATAATACGCACACCTCTGGCCATCAAGTGGATAGGCACACAGTTGAGAGTTATGCATACAGACTGCAGTCCATATTAAACTAGTACTTACACATGTGCTATACAATGCATAAAACAACAATACTCACACTCTGTTTGTAGTTCTGGAAACTCATACAAATATGTAGCTGGCCTGAGTGTGCAAGTTCTCTTGTAAGAGGTCTTGCTACCTACTGTCTGTAACACTACTGCCCACACACAGGAAGGATGTCCACCATACAGGAAAGGTAAAGGGACCACACCCGCATGATGTAGGGATTTATAGTAGTGGGTTGCCATGACAGTGATAATTGGAAGTACTACAGAGCATGCTGCATGCAGGTATTAAGTGAAGGACACTGATCGGTGCAGAGGCCATCACCTGATCATGTGCATCACCCACAAAAGCCATGCTGCAATCTATTCCAAGCAGCTCAATCCATTTACTGAAGAGAGAGAGAAAGAGACAGAGAGAGAGAAAGAGACAGAGAAAACAGAAAACAGAAAACACATCCCAGAACCACAACCACACCAAAAACAGAAACAAAGGAAGCAGGCTAAGGTCATAGCTAAGGAGAGAAACAAAAAACTCCTACAAAGACACTGTCCACAGCAGATCTCATCCTCACAACAGGTATGGGAAGTATATATGCATGTAATTGACTGTAGTACTTGGTCCATAATACTGGGGTAGATGATGTGGAATGATATACATGTGCCATCAGGTGTTGCTGTTGTAATGA
Source organism: Protopterus annectens (assembly GCF_019279795.1). Taxonomy (NCBI): domain Eukaryota; kingdom Metazoa; phylum Chordata; order Ceratodontiformes; family Protopteridae; genus Protopterus; species Protopterus annectens. The sequence goes on along the minus strand of NC_056731.1, from coordinate 1,288,890,652 downwards.
TCTTCAGCTGAACAACTGCTATAGACATTAGAGTCTGTCCCTGTGGGTAGTGGCCCATACCTATCAACTGTGTGGAGCAGCACTGACTGACAAGATGTAAGCCAATATAGTGTGTGTTGTGTAATGGAAAGGATGTATGTTACTGTGGCCAATAGCTGGTGGTGGAATGCCCTAACCCTAACTTCCGCACAATCGCACTTACCTGAACCTAAACCTAACCAGTGACTTTCCACCACAGTGCTGAAAATAGCAAAGCTGCAGAAACGGCCAACCGAATTCTTTCCCTGGGAAAGAATTTGGTGTTCCACGGCTTCGCGATAATCAGTTTTCAAACTTCACAGTTCACATATATGGTGTTCAAACTGCTGAAGTTTTGACGAACTGATAGGAACCCGTATATATAAATATATATATATATATATATATATATATATATATATATATATATATATATATATATATATATATACATATATATATATACATATATATATATACATATATATATATATATATATATATATATATATATATATATATATATATATATATATATATGTATATATATATATATATATATATATATATATATATATATATATATATATATATATATATATATATATATATATATATATATATATATACATGTATGTCTACAGATATACAGACACCCATATGTAGACATATATAAACACATATAAACAATATAATATATATATCTACGCACACACACACACACACACACACACACACACACACACACATATATATATATATATATATATATATATATATATATATATATATGTCTACATATATACAAACACACACACATATATGTATGTAAATACATGTCCCCTATATTACCACCACAGTGCTGCATGCTATGTGTGAGGGAACAGCACACATAGCAATACACACAGATATATACAGCTGTAGGTGTGTGCAACATGGATGGTTATGTCACATGTGAACCCCTTGTTGGGACCATATTGCCCTGTTTTGTGAAGTAGGGAATGGGAATATGGAGAAGGATGGCAGGTATATTTGTGGAGGTGGTCCGGGTTGGTAGATATAGAGGACAGCCTACAGGGGTGGTATATGACACATGTGGTGGGTAAACACCCTGGATGGTGTGTGTGGTCTGCGATGTGGAAGCCCCATGGGCCCCCATATGGAAACAATGGGAACAAGCCTCCCACCCATTGCTACTCACAACAGCAGTCCATGGCCCTGAAGATGGCTGGCCTGGTGGCTGTGCAAGAGGAGCATGTGGACTCTGTGAATGTGTACTGGGTGCCTCAAGGTGATGTAGCACATCTCACAAGTGTCTGTGGAGCCCACTTTGGAACAGACCCTGGACCTGACCTCTGGTGACAGGATCATGTATGTGTGTGCCCCCAGGGGGTAACAACATCCCCTGAGTTGGTTCCACCTGATGGTAGTGCTGGACCAGTAGATGAGGAGGCCCAAGTGTGGGTGCAACATGTGATGAGGCCTGATAATATGGCCAGATGAGGTTGGAGAAGTGGTTGTGCTGGCAACTATTCCCTAAACATACTATTGTGTCACTGTTATAGAACATATGTGGGTAGTAATAGTCTACACAAACCCATAACTTGTCCAACAGCATGCATAGATATCCCCAATAACACAGAATGTCAGATGTGCAGCAATCACATAGCAAGCATACCACATGCATATATGGAACCATACTGGCCCTGACAATGGCATGCAGGTGAAATAGTCTGTAACACGCCAACAATGATAGTGTCCACACAGGGAACATGGCTACAAATACATAGTACAAAGTGTGGTACAATACAATATATGTCCCACTGTTAGGTAAGCTGTAGCCATACCTACTGAGATGTGTGAACAGTTTGTTGTCACTAATATGGTGGGGGGTGACAGAGATGTGTATTAAGAACTATGGTAACCTTGCTGTATGAGTTGCTCAGACCAGCCTGCAAAACCGCAGTTATGACCAGGTCCGGCATTATTGCTCTGATCTGCTTCACAATGCCTGTTGGTGTGCTGCTGCAGTCCGGGGGAATCACATCACAACAGGGGGGGTCATGCTATCCATCCCCCCTGACATGCATTGAGGAGCTACTCGCCAGCCTCGTGGCACCTGTCCCAGTCCGCACAGCCAACAACTGGCAGACACCATTATGGAGGTGGGTGCTACCCACACACCAGCTGAGGAGCATGCAGGTAAGGCCACAGGGCACATCAGTAGACCACTGTTGCATATGCATCCGGATCTGTAGAGGTAGATCATGCATATCTGACATGTCATATATATAGTTTGTTGCTGCATAATAGTAATAAACAGATGTGCATAAGTGGTAGTATTGTGGACTTGTACTGTTGATATACTGTAATACTGCACCCACCCTGTAGCAATGCCACAGCTGTGTCCACTGACATTGCATCTCTAACACTCTTATGTAGGTCCCTCTGGTATACCACCAAGGCAGCAGCCTGTAGCTGGTGAGTATAGTTTATGTTGATGCTTGCCAATACACCGGGCATGTAATGGCTATGGTATATTCCATGCACACATCTAACACACCTACCCATAATGCATGCTGTACTTGTTCATGTATTGTTGCTGTTAAATGCACTGCATCACAGTGGTGACTATGATGGGGGTAGCAGAAGGGTATGTCAGACACCTGCAAGATAACTAACATCCTGTCATTGGAAAATGTGTCCACAGGGATTAACATAATGATGGGACACATGGCCTACAGTAAGGACATGTATGAAACATCACCCTTAAACAGTGCAACAACAGTGTATATACCAGTATTACAATGGCAACTGTTACAGATCTACACTAAGGCATAACATATTACTGTTTTCAACATTATTAGCTGGGACTAGGCTATAACACACGGTGTTCAGTGTATGGGACACTGTAAACTGACACACATGTGTAGGCCATACTTGTCAAGCATCTGCAAAAAGGCTGAAGGTGGGGAGGGTGTGTCAGCATGACACACCAGTGCACTGTAGCAGGGATCCTAAGGATGCTAAGAATGGCTGTATCTGCAGACAGTCGGGTTCAGGAACTGTGGCAGATATAACCCTACCCCCACAGCAATAGTGACAGCAGTGTGTGAACACCAAGGGATGTGCACATGAGTAGACCTTGCAATCATGCAGAGTTGGGGGACATGCATAGGGCAGACTGACCATACACTAGCAAATGCAGATGGCCCATGCTAGCATACCCCTGCCAGTAATAGTGACTACTGTAGTACACATAACAATAGATGCAACAAACCATCATGATAAGGGCGTGGACACATATGCACACACGAAGTGTATGCATCGTGGTCAGCATCCGCACACCTAACACATTTCGTAGACACTGCATGTGACTGTACAGGACATATGTCAGATATGAAGCTCATGTACTGTTAATATATGCGGTGATGTGTTCCCATGGCAGATCAAGGAAGGGTGCGTCATATCAATAAGGGTGTGTGCACTCCCCATAGCCACGGTATGGTCTGATGGTGGTCAGTGTAATAGTATTGGATTGGTCATACATGGTCCGCTGATGTTGAGATCTGTAAACCAGACATCAGGCATTCACAAATCACATCTGTCCACATATTATTCCAGTTATGTGTCGCTGAAAAACATAGTGACTGTGAGCATTAGAGCAGACATAACTAACACAGTACTACACATTCAGCAATGGGTTGTACACCTGTGAGGTTTGGTGCACAGTACATGGCAGGGTACAGAACAGGTCCACAGCAATACTGTGTAGATGGGTGCAGTGTTTTCCAGGGGAAGGGGCATCACCTACTAACACAGCCCATGCATAACACACATGTATACTGTGGCTAGCATGGATTGACTATAGCTGCACTGCATGCTGTTGTGTACCATATGTTATGCATGTTGACAGATGGGTAATGGGAGGACTCTATTTGTGCAACCTCACGTGTGTGTGTATGTGTCTGTGTGTGCATGTATGTGTGTGTGTGTGTGTGTGTGTGTGTGTGTGTGTGTGTGTGTGTGTGTGTGTGTGTGTGTGTGTATGTGTGTGAGTGTGTATGTGTGGCTGGATGGTTATTTTGTCTGTAGGTTCAATCTGCTGGAGTGGAGGGAGGTTGATGCATGTAGGATGTGTGTGTGCATGTGTGTGTGTGTGTTTGCGTGGGTATCCATATATGCACATGTGTGATTGCGGGGTTGTTCATATGGCAGTACTTCCCTTTGGGATCATGCAGTACATGGACATGGACTGATACATAACACACCAGAAATATTTGTCTGATATGTAATCACAGGACAGATGATAGTATAATAGGGTCTGTAGCATGGAACATGCATTGGGAGGGAAAGTAGACACCAGGTGTACCCTTAATATCGCATTCAGCAGAGTGGTGAATGACAACCCACGTATGTAGCACTACAGATGCATTGGGGAATTACTAGACAACACCAGGGAGTGTATCCATATATTACAGTTGTCACATGATAGGTTGATTGAGCAGCATATCTGGCATGTACTGAGCAATACTTACACATGACACTCCAGTGCATGACATTATGGAGTGAACGTAGTAGCCCCTCACATATAGAGGCCATGCTTATGATGTCCGTACATACACAGGGTGAACACTGAATGACAGCAGTGAGGCCATTTAAAACCTACTCCACTCAGGTCAAGGAGGTAATGGAGTAACAGGTCTTGTGTTGTGATCACTTGTCTAGGCATTTAGAGGAATGATACGTTAATGAGTGGTATTAATGAGTGCATGTTACCAATTGTGATGCAGGATGGGGAACTTATGGGAATAAACATGGGACTGTCTGTAAAATTACAGACAGGTAGGTATTAAGGTGGAATGTGTGTGTGTGTGTGTGTGTGTGTGTGTGTGTGTGTGTGTGTGTGTGTGTGTGTGTGTGTGTGTGTGTGTGTGTGTGTGTGTGTGCACTGTTATGCAATGCTGTACAGGTCTTAAAGTGCATTTCTTGTTTTCCCCCACAGGTGGCGAGGTGGGACAGGGTCCCTCCTGCATGCAATCTGATGTTGCTTTCCATACAGACACCGAAGATGATGATAGTACTGTTGAGGCACAGGTGGGGTTGTCAGGGGCCAAAACTGCACCATCATTTGACATTCCCTTCTTAGCCACCCCAACCCCGCATACAGTTTCAGTGCCTATACATTCCCCATCACAGTGGCCATAGCAGAGGGACAATTGGCGGTTGGTGGCAGTGCACAGGAGAGTGTGGTATCCATGCCTACTGTGTCTGGTCACAGCAGACATAGCCAGATGTCTGGCAGGGCCCCACATAGGCAGATGTACCAGGGTGCTCGTGGTAGGGCCGCTGGTCATCATGCCCTGGCAGAAGCGTCACAACTGGCACCACCAGGTGCATGTTTCAGGCTGTCATGGGGGAGCAGACATGTATGGAACTGTACATCAGAGAGGGCCTGAGGCTGCAGATGGCTGCTGTCACGTCTGCAAGTGACAACTTCCATGAACTGTCTGGTGCCCTCCATGCTCATACCGAGGTCATGGATAGATGGTTTGGTGAGATGGTGGGCCTCATCGACCATGATTTCTCTGTGCTTGAACATGTGGTGGGAGTGTGGTGATGGCCGTGTGGATGTAGGCCAGCAACACAAACAGCTGGCGGTCAATGTGGACATGCTAGGACACCAAGGTGCTCCCGTAGTGGCAGTACCAGCCCCAGCACTGCAGGGGGCACTATTCACACCACACCACAGAAGGCCACAAGCAGGTGGTCCTGGCCAGTCCCAGGAAGGACCTGGTTCCAGCAAACATCTGTCATCATCAGGGGAGAGTAGTACATCGAGACCTGTACCTGGACATGGCCATGGAACCCCTGGCAGGAGCAGTCTGCGTGTCCGTGGCTGGAGGTGGTGAACTGCACACCCTGCCAGGTATGGTCTGCAGCTGTCCAAAAAACACTTGTATAGGGCAGCCACATGGCAGAACTGTGTGCATGCATACCCACACACTATACGAACACACCTAGGGCAACCCCATACCTACACACACTACATCACCATGCCCAGTTCAAATAATTACACCCCTCACCCATACACATGGTGTCAAATGTATGGTCCACCCTCAGCCTCTGACAAATCAACAACACACCCTGTGCATATGATGATACCTGTGTCACATCACTGTCATCCATAACGTTGATGCAGGGACAGGCTAATATGGTTCTGATGCACACGGTGACTGTACTACAGTGTACCAATGTACTGCAGTGTAACATGTTGTCAGGAGTAATGTTTAATGCATACATGTCAGGTAGTGTAGCCATCCATCAATGATGCATTATAGCTGTTAGTAACACTGGGTGATTGTGGTCTCCATAATGTTATCCATTTGTGTTGTAGGTGTACATGTGGCAGGAGGATGGTCTGCAGTCATATTCCACAAGGGGTATGGCACTGTGGTGACACCATGGCTGTGACATATCCGGGGTACAGTTGAACACATGTCACAGGTTTTATAACAGTTATTGCCTGTGGCACATGGACAGGTGACCCGCTGGGATATGTGTAATCAGAAACCTGATGTAGCCCCATCCACATACACGCACACTCTTACTTGGCAACACTGGGTCTGGACCCCTACCTAGGTATGTAGTGCTACTGAACTGTGTGGCTTTCATTGCACACACCACACAGCATTTAGAGTGAAATGTGTTCCAGGTTACATGTTACATGCAGAACAATCCCAGACATGTATAATATAGTAATGGGGGATGTAATGGTTGCATATGGACAATACATAGTGTGACATACCATCATATACACATTAGCAGACACATAGGCAGACACACATCAGAGAGACCTGGGCCAATCAGTGCTAACTAACTTGTCCATGTGTCCAATGTGTTACAGGTAGGCTGTACACAGCACATGCATAACTAGGCTGGATTGTGGTATCAGTTTTCTTTATGGTTGGTGGTGACAGTGGTCTTCATAAAGTGTTACATGGGACATATACCGGGTGTACCATGGTGTAATGACAGTGTACACAGCACCCACATCCCACAGTGGATATTGTACTCACTGGAACCCATGATGACACTCTGACATACCCACCATCACACATTGCCCACAACTGCGATACAACCCATTGTATATCCCAACAGTGGGACTACAGGGATATGCATCTAATGCACATGCCACAGGCATAGTAGGGTGTTGCATTGTCATGCCTCACCTATGGGCAGCAACAACACTATCTGTACTACTGTGTGGCAATGCATATTGCAATAGGAATATGTGACCTTGGAATGCTCTACCCTACAGATATACAGACATGCACAAATACACACACTTGCCAGAACTCAATGGGTATCCCATGCCTATCGACCCATTTGTACATCACTGTTGTGCTGGTACTGCAAGGCTCATGTAGCCATTAAGGACAGGAGCATAACAGGGTACATGTAATGTCCAATACAGCAGCAGCCACATCTGACTATGGCAATGGGCATTGCGGTGGTTGTGAAGGCCCTCTGGAATTCCCAACTACAGGTGTACTAACACACAGACACTTCTCTCCTCAGTAATGCACACATACACATGTGTCAGTACTGGGGTGCATCGCTGCAGGTGGTCATAGCTGTGTACCTGGCTATTGTCCATGGAGAGATGGGTTGTGTAGGGGATGTGTGTACAGTGGTATCATGCCACCTGCCATGTGCCAGCAAGCAATCTATTGATAGACACCACGGTGGTGACCCTCAGGGTGAGAGTGACATGCATCAGCCAATCCTCTGGGTGCCTCCTGCAAACGGCCACTGAGGTGATCCAGTTTGACATGTATACAACATGTATTACAACACACGGTTAGTGTCTGTGACGGACACCTGTACCCAAGCATGTTCTGTTGACTGTGGTAGTGTAGTGGTGGTACCCGTGGCATGTGGTGCATACAGGGTGTTGTCTCCTATATGTGCCAGTTATTACACAGCTGGGCAGACATGTCAGTGTCAGTCAAGCATAGGTTGCCTGTATTGTATCCAAACTAGATACCTGCCATCTGCACATCTGTACAGGGACTGACAGACATCAGCTTGGTAAGTAGTTATGCAGTAGGATGAATGCATCAACAGATAGACATTTCACAACAATATGTATGCCATTACTACATGTTGGAAGCCCTCACTGACATGTGCTGTACAGATGGTAGTCTACAGTTACATTCCATATGTCAGATCATTATCCAGTAGGGGATATATACTTTGACACACCTCACACATCAGGAACACAACCGTGAGGCCTCAGAGTCCAGCTATACCTGCAGGTATGCTTGTTGTCAGTATTACATTTAGCACACTACTCTTGCCTGGGAAAGCACTGTACCGCCATGATACACTACATGCCAGTGTGACAGCATGTACCGTGGGTTACTACCCCTGTATGTAACACATTCACACAGATAACAGTGCTGTACAGGTCTTATATATTTGTGGGTCCCAGACATGACACCCACACCCCTTGCTACTGTAAAGACAGCACACAGATGCATGTATTGTACATGGCATTACATACACTTATTATAGATGTCATTACCCTGCTATGTTATCAGACTGGGTGGTGAGCAATGGTTACCAGGGCTAAGCCATGCTTAGCAGGTGTCAGCATTGCTGCAATATAACAGCTAAGCAGATTTGCACACTGGTAAGCGAAGCCTATATGGTGTAAGCACCCATATGGTTAACAGTAGCTTAGCACCACTTAGCTTCACACAAACCCAAGCAAACACACTTAAAGCTGCTCAAAACCACCTTATTCACTCTGCATCCAACAGCCCTTGTTCTGCCCAGCAACAAAATGCACAGGCTTTGTAGGACTTGAACCCAGGACCCTGTATACTATAGTCACAACAATTAACCACTACGCCATTACCACTGTAAAGGCAGTTGTTGTTTTTCCAATATATCTGTCACTACACATTTTCAATAGTATTGAAAAATTGCTTTGACTTTGGCAATTGTGTAGTACTTGTTATTGATATTACTGTTGCATCACATATGTTGTTATATCAAAATGTACACATATCAGATACATACAGTGAGATACATCTGGGAAGGTATACACAACCGTAATGTTTACACATAACAGGAATATGGATATATACATATACATATGTTGATATATGTCTACATAGTGCCTTTTTTTAGGCAAAGTTCAAAGGACAAAACCACCACCTTAACAGGTACAAGCATGCAAAATCTGATGGTAATGCTACTCAATGCTGTAAGTCTAAACCTCAAAATGCACTCTCTCGAGGCACTCCTAAAAATGGAGAACATCGATATCTGTGCAGTAACTGATACTTGGTTCAAGGCTCCAGAGAGCACCCCTGCAGTACCAGGCTACAAATCTTACCACACTTTTCGGCCACCAACCCAGGATCGAAACACTAAAGGTGGAGTAGTGCCCATATTCACCAAGGATATTCACACCACCAGGCTAATTGCCCAACAAAATGCATCTGAAATTCTCCAGGTGCAACTAACATTAGGTAAGACTGCAATCCAAATTGTAGCTTGCTACAGATCCCCCACCATGCCCCAAGATTCTCACTACACCTTTCTAAACATACTGGAAAATATTAAGATACCATCAAACACCCTAATACTGGGTGACTTCAACTACCCTGCTATTAACTGGGAAAACTACTCATGTACCAACCCCTTTGCCCAACGGTTCTTGGAATTCATAAATTCCAATGCCCTGGATCAACTAATCCATTGTCCCACCAGGAGCTCCAATATCCTAGACCTGGTCATTACCAACATGGGAAATCGATGCTCCACACCTATGGTCACCCCTTTGTTGGTCAGGTCAGACCATAAGCTAATCATCATTAACATCCACATCCCACCCTCCCCCCCCCCCCAGTAAGGAAACCTCCATAAAAAACTTCTCCAAAGCCAACTTCATGCTACTCAAGTCAGAAGTGACAAATTTTATGATATCCATGCAGACGGGAACTGAAAGTTCAACTGCTGAGTCCTACATTAAGGCACTGTACGAGCACATCCACTCATGCATGAATTGTGCCATCCCAAATAGAACTAAGATGCTCTCCTCCAAAAAATGAAGCCAATCTGGTGGTCCCCTGTTACAAACAAACTTTACAAAAAAAGGAAGAAACTGTTGCAGAAAAGAGGAAAATCCCAGGATGCAAAAAACTCCCTTACCCACCTCAGTAAGAAGCTGAGATCCCTCATAAAATCCTCCAAAGCTAGTTACGAAAATAAAATTGCCAAAGATTCCAAAGGCAACCACAAGGCATTATATAACTATGTCAAGAATCTAAATGGCAATGTTCAGATCTGCTCTGAGCTACAACAGAATGACATTAAATATACTGATCCCAAGGATATTGCCAATATCCTGGCAGATCAATTCAGTGCCAACTTCACCCCTTCTCAACCCCTAAATGGCCCATCTCAATACCGGAAGATTGCCAAATTCTGGTAATAATGGCCACACAGGTAAAAAACGCACTCTCCAAAGCAAAGAATACAGCATCCATGGGACCAGATGACATCCCAGGCTGTGTACTACATGAACTACAAAATGAACTGGCACCTCACCTAAGTGTCATGTTTAATCATAGCCTCACCTCAGGCTTCATGCCCACTGAGTGGTGTACAGCTACAATTATCCCACTCTACAAGGATGGATCCATCTTGAATCCCGGGAACTACCGCCCCATCAGTCTGACGAGCCTGATCTGCAAGGCCATGGAATGTATTACCATGGAATTTATAAATAAAGGCATTGGCAACCTTCAAACACTGGACCCTACCCAGTTTGGGTTCGTGAAGGGCCAATCTTGTCTCCTGCACCTGACTGACTTCATATATATATATATATATATATATATATATATATATATATATATATATACACATATGTGTATGTATATATAGATATATATGTATGCACATCCTATGTGTACAGCTATACCTATTTATGTTGATATATATATATATATATATATATATATATATATATATATATATATATATATATATATATATATATGTAGATATCTATAACTATGTCTGTATACATATCTATTCAGATATACCTATTTATGTTGATATATATGTAGATATCCATAACTATATGTGCATATGTATCTATATATCTGTATATCTGTAGATATATTGCTGTGTAGATGTATATATTTGAGTGTTCCTATGTGTGTGTGTGTGTGTGTGTGTGTGTGTACATATATATATATATCCATATATGTATGTAGATATGTATATGTGTAGATATCTATACCGCTATATGGATATATATATATATATATATATATATATATATATATATATATATATATATATATATATATATATATATATATATATATATATATACACATATACGTTTACCACGTCCAAAACATGGAGTGGAGTCCTACCTCAGTACAAATAGTCCCAATCTCTTAGTGCAAGGGGATGTCATGTATGTATTGCAGGTATATATGTCGACTGTTGCTACTATAACAGGGGTTGTCTTAACAGACATGTGTATGGGAGGTCACATCTGCTGTTGACATGTGCGCCATTGGCTACTGATAGACATCCTAAGGACATCATAGTACAGGACCACTGCTAGCACAGTAATGATCCTGTAGGCTACAGCAGAGATATGACCAATATATGTGGACAGTCTGGCACTCTGTGGTCAGTCCAGAGGTGTACACAAATCCCCTTCATGTGAGACATGTGGACCATGCCTCACAATGTGGATGTTAATAGCCATGTACATGGGTATATCACGTAAATACTGGACTACATATGCCCAAACAGTTTATGTATTCACACACGCCAGTCTGTCCTGACACATATCACCTGGCAGTGCAGAGCTCACATGGCCACATACTACCCAGTAGTTAGTGACATACATCTGTACAGGATCCCACTGCTTGGTCAGAAATACACAGCAGTTATGGTGGCCTGGCAGCAGTATGTCTTGCAAATAACTGGACATAACAGCACACTGGGTAATTACACTAGGCTGCTAGGCATGTCACACAGCACTGTGCAAACTACAGGCAGACTGCCACAACACAGGACTACATTTTTGTATGGGGAAATACACATGTACCTGCAATTATAGCAGGATCTACATGCATGTCACAGCACAGAGAAACAGACACCTCTGAGAAATTGCATACCCACAACCAATGTGAACACAGCCATAGCCACATATGGTATGCAAGCTTAATATGACACTATATGGACTGTCTGATAAACACCATCCTCATATGTGCAACCCACACACTAACCCTACATACACTGGCTCATGACACAGTGTGGTCCGATGCCTGTCTGTGGTATGGGACACGTGTGTGTGTCTGGCCCTACAGACATGTGAGACAATAGGGTACCATACACTGGAGTAGCATGTAACATCAGATAGAACAGGACCAAGAACAATGGCATCTACCACAGTCTGTGCACAGCCCAAGGTACGTATGCACAATACACATACTGTTGACAATCACCATAAGTACACAGACCCCAGTACTGTACACACAACTGCAGAATTCCCAAGTTATGTCCTCAGAAACAACCCCTACTATACATAACATGTCTAGCAGTCTGATATCTGACTGGCTTGTTATCAGGTATGATGTCAACAAATAATGGTGTACAGAACATATGCACCTCTTACTGCATGACATATGTACAAAGGTTGACAGACTTGTGGCTGGAGCTACAAACACTGGCCCAATATTGGCATGTTGCTGTGATAACCTCATATGTTTACTGTCGTACCAGGGTTTGTTGTGACATATGTCCTATGAGGGATATGGAGTCAGTAACTCTCATAGCTGTCACCATGTACTGACTGCAATCCTCACACTATGCTTCTGCAGTTCTCAGATAGATGTTCTGTGAGTAACACACTAAACAAAAGGCTCCACACACTGCCCAGTGTGCAGATAACCCTACAGGTGGGAGTTTCCTCAAACACATAACACTGCCATGATAGGTATTAAATCATGTAGACCAGCCATATCCACACACACCCTGCTAAACCGACAATACTCCAAATGCAGAAGAGCAACACTTACATTCTGTAGTCATGTCTGGCACATCTCCCTCATGTCTGTTGGCCTTTTTCCACAGTGTATGTTGTTAGAGGTAAATCCCAATACCATCTGTGATGCTGTTTGCCAAACACCAAATGTAGGTCCTGCCCACAGTGAATGAGAAGGCCCAACACCAACATGATGTTCCTAGATCTTGGAGTGTGTTTCCATGCAGTTGGCTATGGTAAAGTTACCACAGCTGTTCCACATGCAATCAGCTAGAGGGGACTGCAATTCTTGTAGAGGCCATCAGTTGATCATGAGCATCACTTACAAAACACAAGCTGCTGCCTAAGCAAAGCAGGTGTATCTCTCCACATCCACCAGAAAGGGAGTGAGAGAGACAGACAGAGACAAAGTAAGTCAGGGAGGGGGTGGGAGAGTAAAACCTAAGATTGTTTGTGTCACACACCTACCAGGACAGGGTTTCAAACCCTTGTCTGGCTATGTATTGCTATCCCATGTCTATGCTGTTATTGTATGTGCCACATAGCTTACATGTTGGTGAGCTTTCTAAAGGTATATCTGATGGTGAGTGACATCTGCAACAGTGTTATAGTAGTGATAAGGTAGGTGTAGTACACATGCCTGTCCACATGAACAGGTGTCAACATAAACATAGCTACAATCTCTCAGGGACTCACACACATTGACACACTTGGCAGAGTCAGGAATAGACTTCCTAACTAGCTAGTTTGCCACAATACAGTAATGCGCAGGTATCACATGCACCACAGGGGTATCCAGATGTTATATGGGCATAGGGTATGTAAAGGTATCTGACATTAGACAGCATGCTTCAGTAGGCCAATTGGAGTTGCAGTGAGTGTGAATGTGGTCGAAAGCATCATACTCCACACACACAGACACAGGGTGCCAGTACTGACATGTATGGGTGCATTGCTTTACTGGTGTGTAGTGGTTCACTGTGCCAGAAGGCTCTACAAGGCTAGGTGAAGTGTATACCTAGTAGACAGGCACACTGAGCATCAGACATAACAACATAATAAAATAATCATAACATGAAATAGTATGAACATATACAAATCTATCACAACAGGGATTATCATCTCAGGACAAAACTGACACAGGTATGCATACAGACTCATATTGGTGTAGCTGTGTATGGCAGATGATAAGGGGCAGGTTCTTATATATCCACTATAAAAAGATGCAAACAGGAGAACAACTGAGGACATAATGTAGAACTGTTGTCAATATCACAAGCAAAATATATCAATGTAAAGTATTGCTAAACTAATGTAATAAATGTAATCAGCTATGGTTAGTAAATCTGTCAGACTCCAGTGGCATAAGACTTATCAATTAACTCATACAGATGATATTGTCAGTGTGTTCTGTACAGCAATGGTCATTGCCATGAAGTGAGACTGACACTGCTGGCCAGAGTGGATCTGCACTCTAAGGTGCCCATGCTGATCGCCTGTCCATACTGCGTATGTAAACACTTGGCCCAGGTTGCTCCACAGAGGAGATTGATGGGGAGATGTCAGCATGTGGAGATACACTGAGGGAAGGAGCATGACTGTGACTTTACTGGTCATGACTGCCAGGCCTGCATCAGATGGGCCAGCAGTGGAAGTATGTATACATTAGAGTACAGACATTGATGCCTGATGGGCAAGGTTTGCCCTCCTGAGAAGGGGCCTGTCCCATGTGGTAATCAGCTAAGCACATTCAGGGTATGCAGAACTCTGCTTGTACTATGCCACTGCTGTAGTAATGTGATGGCCAGGGATTTATGGGCTGTGTGACACATAACATACTTTCATTCTGTGCAGCCAATGATGCCATTACCTCACTGTGTTTGCACTCATATCCTTTGTGCAGCACACCCAGCTGGTGTGCAACACAATCTGTGGCATGGGCAAGTGCACAGAGCTCAAATCCCTGACATTGCTGGAATGTTCATTTGCCTGTAGGAGTAGTCAGACACCCTCTGACTCATGCCCATGCACACCAGCTGCATGCCTATGTCTTCTGCAATGGGCAGTATCAATGTGTTGTACGGAACTATCAACAGCAGTCTCATCTCAATGTGAATCTGTTGCCCACAGACCTCATCCTGCCAACCATCTGTTGTCCCTTCATTGTCAGAATGGCTGGGTAAGTGTTCCTCCACACCTGAATCTACAGCCACATTCACATGGCTGTCATCATATGTCATATGGGCCAAACTGTGTCACCATATCAGTGTCCTGTGTGTCAGGGGCTGTGGTATCATAGTGAGAAACATCAAATCCCACGTCAGGATCAGTAGATGGGCTAATGGAGACCAAAGGCAGTTGATGTGTTAAAAGAAAAGGCAGATAACAGAGATTAGGACAATATGCTTAAATTGCATGCTGTATATCATTAAAGATATATGACACATATATCTCACTGCAATGTTACAGATAATAATGACCTACCATGAGGTCTTGTCTCTGTTTGGACCATGGCATCTATATAAAAGGGAGCTGACAATTATGTTACATATGCAACATACTGACATATTGTAAGGAATACATCTATAAGATACACCTAACAAATCCTTGTGGAAGTATGGTTCTGGAGGAGACAGATGAAATGCAACTGTTGTAGGGAAACAAAGTCATAAATACAGCATTTTTAATCATGTCATTGCCAGTACTGACTATTCCAACAGCGTTAATAGATATGGTAGTATTACACAGACATACTGCCCATTTGTGCAGTAGAAGCTGATTTAGACTGTCCTATGAATGGGTTGAAGGACACAATATTAATGGAGGGCAACAACAGGAATAACAGCAATGACATGTATGAAAGATGGGGAATAGCATACCACTGATAGCCTCCCGATGTTGTGAGTTCATGTGCTGTAGTGTGGATCCTGCAGTGGTAAAGAGAAAGGCAACACAGTCATGTATGCAGGCAGTGGAATAGTGATATGCTGACATATATGACACAATTGCAGAGGCTGCTGATACCTATATGACATATGTTGCACCTGTTGTCCAGATGTTCCTGTGTAGAAAAACAGTGACATTAATGTCATGCAACACAGGTCTGCTACACATTGCTGCAGCATATGAACCTGTTGTGGTAACACACCCAGTCTGTCTGTAGGTTCACCTGCACTGTTTGTGCCCCAAGAAGATGTACTTGTAGTTTACAATGTTTGGGAAACATCAATATGACAGTTAACAGCAGTGGCATGACATGAGGCTGAGGCAATAATAGGGGGAGGTTACAGTAACACTGTATGGAAACACTCAGCTGACATTTCCTGCTGTTGTGCAGAAGTAGATGGATCTGTGAACATTAACGCAGAGAACACTATACTTGCTGGTTGCACTGTTATGTCTGTACTGCAGTTGTAAGGATAAATGTCATTACACTTATCATCATCCTGTGTTGACCCATGTGCATGATGTGGTTCTGATGCTGAAAAACAAAAATGACAATATATGAATATGCATGCAACAGCAATATGTGATGACTTACTCTATAGGTATCAATGTTATGCAAATTCACACATACATATGTGATCTGGAACACCTGATTCTATCCCACCCCAGGTATGAGGTGGCCCCCACTCACTGTATGCAGGAATGTAACAAATAGTGTAATCTCATCGGTGGGGTCAATAGTGGGCCACCACTAGGGGGATCCCTTGAATTCTTGAAGTGTTGTACCCTTATGGCTGCATGCAGGATCATGTCAGAGCAGTGATAGTAAGAGCAGCTATGTGCATACATTTTCTTAAGCACCATTAGCACTATACATAATTAATGAGGTTCATTAGAATTCTAATTTTTGGAATCCCATTTGTGCACATCTGTGTAAGTTCCTGAAATTCAGCTCAATAATGAATAGCTCAGCATAACTGAAAGGTGCTTCCTACAAGTACCCAATAGATATTGTTAAATGGGACCATTTGTAACATGTGCCTGTTATCTTCCAATGATCTGGTAACATGACATAACTGCCACTTTTAAATATTGATTTTGATACATTTACAGATTACATCATTGCTACATGCAAACTGAACTGTGACCTCAATTAGCAATTCTCACATCTGTGTTTTTCTTAACTGGACTATCGATATTGTCAAGATGGCTACTTCCAGAAGGCTTTCACTTATCTGGATACCCAAATGGATTGAGTAAGAGACCATCCAGATGTTGACTTTCCACTCTGGAGTGGAGCATCGCATGAACGCCAACCCACAGAACTTTGTGATTATCGAAATTTGTAACCCGATTGCAAGGAACCATCAATGCCATATGGGGATCTATTGGACTGGAGTGCAGGTTTGCCACTGTTACAATGACCTGCATCAGATGAACACAGAGTAGTTTCATCGGAAGGTCACAAAGGCGCATTGACAGCAGGAGGATGCCTACACTGTGTCATAACACTATGTGTACCTGAGCATTCCTATGGAATTTAGAGCTATAGCTGTGTCCCAAATATATCATATGCATGCCTTTTAAAACCATTAAATGGCTACACTGATAATTAGCTCATCTGGATTGTTAAGAAAACATGGTGACTTTTCTCCATATAAGTATGGATTCTATTTCCATGAGGTTTATTTATTTACTAATGTTAAATAATGTACATAATATTGAACATTGTAGATGTACATCTGTTTTCCAACATATAATGACATCATTTCATACATCCAGTATAGTCAAGTATCCACTGATGCCTATAGTGCTTAGCCTGCTGATGGCTATGCATTTAGTAGTTATCCATAATACTATGACAATATCACCTAGTCTGCCTCCCTGCGTATGAATACTAACTCCTAAATAACTTCTTTACTCCATTCCTCTTAATAAAGTGAACATTCTTATTAGAGTCATGTTTCTTTAACCAAGAGAACTCCTGTCTAACTGCCTCCACATATCTTTTTATTTGTAATATGTGTTGATAGCTGTTATTTGTGTACGACATGATGGCCTATGTGGATATGTGTCTGGTGTTAATGTATTCATCCATTATCTGCAAGAATATGGATACACATAAGCAATAACTGTTTGTTCAGAAGAAATGTGTGCTGGTTGTTAGCTTTGCCTGTGAAGAAATAGGCCACCTTGTGTACACCTTGGTGTGCTGTGGGTTAAACTCCACATGGAGGCTGTAATATTATTATATTCTTATCATTGTGTCTTTCACACATTGTCGAAAATTCTGCTCTACATACCTGATTAATGATATTAATAGTTATTTTGTGCATGCTTATGCATAACTCAGTTCTTCGCCAGATTTCTACAAATATCTCCATAATCTGTAATGTTCTGTCAACACACCTATTTAAATACAGTACTATTTGTAAACCTTGGAATAGACTGTTATGTTTTTGCCAAAAAAGCTTTGTGGAATAAGGTATTACTCGTAAAATTTCTTTCAAGTGTAATTTTTTTATTCATTATTAAATTCTCTTCAACAACCATCTCATCTTTCTTTGCAGGGAGACAGATGGCCAGACATAAATTTGAAATGCTGAAGAGGGAAATACAGTGATGTATGCATTTGATTTGTGATGTGTACTTTACTAATGAACATATCTACATATAGTCCTCCCACCTGCATTACTGTGCCCCTGATGTACATCTTGTAGTTGTCTGTTAACAACAACTGTATGACAGATGCTGTGATACCCATGCACTGGCCCAGTAATCAAGAAGCCTCAATCCTCACCACTAGTAACAGTGAGGGACATACACAATGGGAGGATGATAAGTATACACACAGTAAAGTAATTTTTCCCTTAAGAGCACACAGAGATCACAGTCAGTCTGGGGGTGGTTTCTCCCTCTTTCTCCAGATCCCCAATATGACTACCCACTGGCACAGCTATAGGTTTGAGATCTCAGCTGAGTGGCCCAGCTAAGACCTCCAGCAACCTCTCTGTCCAACCAGTGCTTCATGTCCCTGCCCAAGTAGGAGACACACACACACACACACACACACACACACACACACACACACACACACACACACTTTGAGATTTGATTTATATACAAACACACACTTACACCTGGGGAAGGCTGGGACAGGTTTACTAGCTATACCCCCTTCTGCCCAGACTATAAGCTAGTACCAGCTACCACCAGCCACCCTTACTTATCAGGTTCATAGGTTGGTACTAGGCTATCGGCCCTAGGGCCTATACAAGCCTAGCCATAACAATTCCCTGGCTATTTCTTCCCACAATATTTACTTCCCTGGACCCCTGTCTAGCAGGGTAACTGATGTGATCCCAGTGGGTGAATTTCCTATCTCCCATCAGCTACTATCAGACCCTTACAAAGGGTGCCCAATCCTACTGTGTAATGTTACTATTAATCCAAATGGTAGTTTTGGCCAAGATTTGCAAGGCTATTTAGGAGTGGCCTGTACAGTGCCACCAAATACATATGCAAGTACTCTAACAGCTTAAATATGTCTCACAAATATCAGTCACAAAGATAGGTATAAATATATTTATTAATAAATAATAAAAGAACAAGACAATACTCCGAAAACAAACACAGTTACCTCAGAGTTCAAAATCACAGGAAATATTTTAAAACAACATTGCAGGACAGTTTCAAATAAGTACAGAAAACATCTAAACTAATCTTTGCTATATTCCTATCTATATTTAAGAGAGATACCATGCTCTAAGTCTTTACTTAGAGACAACATGCAGGCAGAAGTGCTGAGTGGGTTTTTCTAGGTCCAAGACAAGATACAAAATGCCCAGTCTCTCTCTGAGAGAGTTCTTTAATAATAAATATTACTGTTGGGTTAGCTTGGATGACTTTGCTCTTTGTAACCTGACTTAATTTTCCAGCCTAAACAGATACTAACAGAAGTTTAACATCTCTGTGTGAGAAGTACATATCTCTCAGAAGTTTGCAGAATATGGAAGTCATAAAACAATAAAATGCTTTTACACTTCAAACCTAGTAATTATTTCTGTTTCAAGACAATACAACAACTTCTAGCTGTAGACATTGTATCTGCTATTGAACTGAAACTGAGAGATAACACAATCATAAAACACTTTAATTTCAAGTTATTTTCTTGAAGTTTTGCAAGTTAACTTTGCATGTTCCAGCTTCTACTATTAAAACATACATTTGCACAGGTGTATAGTTTATATACATTTCTGTTCTTTTCCAGTAGAGTACACTGTGGATGCATCCTTGAAGCTCAATACTGTACAAACCCTATTCCACACATACTTCTGCACCAGTAGTTTAATATACACATAACATATAGCTCTCTTACATTTGTAAGTCAAGCTTATGAATCATGTTGATATTCACAAATAAATGATTATTTACAAAATTCCAGATTGCTGGGCTGGCAGTATTTCCTTCTGTTACATTTCTACAAAAATCATATTAATATTCACAAATGACATAGAATTATTTAAAAAATTCCAGATAGCTGGGCTGGCAGCATTTTGGTTGGTCACACTTCTCCCCATTGAAAGCTAAAGCTAGTTTATCAAGTGACCCTTGAGAAACGTTGCTTGAGAGGGTTGAGCCTATCTGTGAATACCTTACCCCATTCCCTGTCTTGAGATTCCAGCTGCCTTGGCATTGTTGACCCCAGTAGAGTGCTGCATTGTTCCATCATATGCCTGCAACCCTAGGCTTCACCATAAAAATTTGGGATTTGGCTGGCTGGCTCCCTGCAGCCATAGATCCCCTTCAGACTCCTCCTGCCTTTTACTGCAAATACTCAGCACAAGGTCCTCCCTATCATGGTAGGGTTTCATCATGTTAACATGGTACAATTTGTGCCCCTGCCTCCTGCCTGGCAGTTCTACCATGTAACATCAGTGACCTTCCTTACCACTTTGTAGGGCACCTCCCAAGCTTCCTGCAGTTTGTTGTGTCTGACAAGAATGAGAACCATTACCTGCTTCCCTACAGCATACTCTGTAGCTCAAGCATTCCTGTCATACCAGACCTTTTTCTGCTGTTGGACTTCTGCCAGGTTCTCCTGGGCCAAGCCCATGAGTTCCCTGAGTCTTGTCCTGAAGTTTAGGACATATGCCACAACAGACTACATGAGGGATTCACACTCACCTCCCACTCATTTTAAATTAAATCTAGAGGTCCCCTCACCCAATGCCCATACAACAACTCAAAGGGTGAAAAGCCCTGTGGATTCGTGGGGCACCTCTCTGTAAGCAAACAACAGATGGGTCAAATATTTGTCCCACTCCCTCTTAAACTGGTCTGCAAATGCCTGTAGCATCATCTTAAGTGTAGAATTTAACCTCTCAACAAGACCATTAGTCTGGGGATGGTAGGGTGTGTTTTTTAGGTGCTTCACCCCACAGTGCTTCCACAGACAGGCCAGCAGCTCTGACATGAAATTGGCACCTCTGTCAGTCAGTATTTCTTTTGGAAAACCTACCCTGCTGAAAATCTCTAACAAAGCATTTGCCACCTTTTCTGCCTCAATGGAGGACAGAGCCACTCCCTAAGGGTATCTGGTAGCATAATCTGCTACCACTAGGATATACTTTTTTTGCTGTGGAACTTGGGGTACACAGAGGCTCCACAATATCCATACCTACCCTTTGAAATGGCTCCTCAATCACACACAAAGGCATCAAAGGAGCTTTCACCTTGTCTCCTGCCTTGCTTACCTTTTGACACTGCTCAAAGGTCCTGCAGTACCTCATTACATCTCTGGAAATCCCAGGCCAATAAAAGTTCTGCATAATATGTCTCTTTGTATGTTTTATGCCCATATGACATGCAAAGGGAATATCATGAGCAATAGATAGTAGTGCCAGACTGTAGGTTCTGGGCACAACCAATTGCTGTATTCTCCCACCATCTAGCCCTCCCTCAGGGATCCACTCTCTATGCAGTAACCCTTTGTCCCAGTATACAGATTCCTCCTTCCTTTAAGAATCAAGTGCCTCACTAGCTACCTCCCTCAGGCCTTGTAATGTAGGTCTAAGAGCTGAGCCTATCTCAACTCTCTCTTAGTAACCTTTTCCAACTCCCTTTACACAGGAAGTCTGACATTGTGTGACAGCAGTGCCTTACTGTCAGCCTGGGTACTACTACTACTCACCTCTGCCATGGCAGTCACTCTGTCAAGGGAACATAAGTACCCACAAGCAGCTGTGGCTCACCTTCAGTATCACTTCTACAGGTTAGCTCCCTCCCTGAAGTAACCACCTCACCAGTCCTGGCTAAAAGTGTGCAGTCTGTCTGGGCCTCCCCAGGCTACCAGACCCATATGCTTGTCTCCAAGCCTGACTGCATTTAATTGCATGAACACATGGTACTGCATTATCAAAAAATCATTCCCTATCATGACATCTACAGGGATATCATCAAACACACCTACTTGCTGGCTTCCTTTTTCACCCTCACAGTCAAGGTGAACCCTAGCCAAAGGTATTTGGAATGGGGTCCCCTCTAAACATCTGACTGGAGTAGACTGCCCAAGCAAGTAGTGCTCCTATGTAACCATTGCAGGCTTCACAATGGTTAGGTTACGGGCTGTGTCTCTCTTAGCAATGGCCTCTTTCCCATTCACTAATATAGGCTATAACCTCTTGTGGTAGTTTGGTACCCTTGTTGTCTTGAGACAACCTACTGCTGGCATTTTGTCATTCCCACTTACTGGTTCTCCCACCTTTTCTTCCCCACCTTGCCTCTGTGGACATCTATATGATACATGGCCCCACTGGTTACATTTAAAAAATATAACTCTTGGTCCTGGACATGTACCTGGACTAGTGGCTTCCCCTGCTACTGGTGGACTCTGTTGGGGCAGTCTTAGCTGCGCACCATTGGTTCCCTTAGACCCATGAGCAGCACTGAGTGTCCCTTTCCTGTGCAGTGATGCCCTGCTTGCTAGGTATAGGTCTCCCTTCTTCCCCAACTCATCTGCAATATTGCACTGTCTATCAGCTGACCAGATTCTCATGTCCTCATGCAAAGTGCTAATGGCTTTTTCCCTCACCAAAAGGTCTGCCAGCCCTTCAAAAGTGGCAACCTGACATCCACTCACCCACCTATGAAAATAAGTGCTTAGTTCAACAATATATTTAGACACGCTTTCATCTGCCTTACATCTATGCTCACAAAACGTTTCCTATAAGCTTCAGATGTTAACTTAAAACATTCTAGCAAACAGTTTTTTACAATATTATAATTTAAACAATCAGTATCAAACAGTTTAAAAATAACTGGTAAACGAAAAACAATAAAGCAAAACCAAACTGTAGAAATGAGGTAGCTCAAAAAACCACGAGAGCCGCAATGTAAATCGTGGTTTTTTGAGCTACCTCATTTCTACAGTTTAGTTTAGAAATAACAGTTACAGCTTTACCATGGGGTAAGGGGATAAGGAACCGTACCCAGAGCCCTTGGTCAACATTGTACTGTTTACATACCTCCTCAAACATATGAATAAACTATCAAAATTATCCTCCTCTGTAAATTGTGGAAGAAATTTACTAACCTTTGTTGCTTCTGAGGTTCAGTTACTCCCTTTCCCATTACCTCCATGACTCTGGCAAAGAGTAAGCATATCCTTTTCTTTTTGCCTCTGCCTCTCCTTCTTTTCAGCCTCAAGCTGTCACAGATTCTCATTTTCCTCAGCCTCAAAAGTCTCAATTTCTCTGCTGCTTCTATTTCCAAATGCTTGGCCTCCAGCTCAAATCTCTTTAACTCCAAATGGATTTTTAAGTCCTCTGTGGAAAGTTTGAGCTATCCATTTTCTGAGAGTTGTACATCTCCACGGCCAGTCTGATTTTCCTCCTGGTTGCTATTCTGGGTGCAGCTGTGACTAAATCTGCAATCATGTCTGTTTTAGTCAGGTTGGCATGCACCGGTCCTTTATCCTGGCAAATTTCCACCAACAGTCTCCTTGTCAACATGCCATAATCTTCTGTTAACATGCTTGCCTGCTCTCCCTGACTAACTAAGCTAACAAAAAAAACAATTGTGATATGAACTCTGAATGTTCACTGCATGGCTCATTGAGAGTACAAACACCTTCAGTGACCACTGTACACAAGCTACAGGAATTCAATATCCACACCACTAGAAGCCAATTTGTATGTGATTTGGCTATCCCACCACTGCCACCAATTAATATGTGATGTGGATATCCCACCACTGTCCACCGATTAATATGTGATATGGATATCCCATCACTGCAAACCAATTAATATGGGGTCTACTTTAATTAACTGAAAGATGATTCCAGAAAATGCAAATCCATCGACACATACACATTGAACCGCGAAGTAGGCGAACTCACAAAACTGCGAAACTCAAAATACCGAATTGTCATACTTGGCCAACCCCACTGCCTGAAACACACTACCCACCCAAACAAAATAAATAAACCACAAACATACACCAACCAAAATCCTACTTCTAACCTTAAACTAAACCCCACATACACCACTATCTATGCACTCTCCTTAACCCCTCCCTAACCCTAAGGTCTGTAACTACTGCACACTTACCCTACAGAGCTATACCCAAACAAAATAAATAAACCACACACATACACTAACCAAACCCCTACCTCAAACCCTACACTAAATGTTAAATACATTACCCATATTACATTACCTATCTATGCACTTACCTTAACCCGCACCCTGATCCTAACCCTAATGTCTGTAACTATTTCACACTTACCTTACGGATCTGTAGCTCAGATGGGCCAACCAAAACACTTCCACATTTCGAATTTCGAGGTAATTTTGCAGTTTTGTGAGTTTGCTTATTTCACGGTTCAATGTATATGTGTCGATGGATTTACATTCACTGGAATCAGCTTTCGGTTAATTAAAGTAGACCCTTAATATGTGATGTCCCTGCACTGGTCTAGTAATCAAGGAGCATAAGTCATCACCACTGGCAGCAGTGAGGGATGTACACACTGGGAGGATGACAAGTACACACACACAGTAAAGTACAATTTCCCTTAAGAGCAGACAGAGATCACAGTCAGTCTGGGGTTGGTTTCTCCCTCTTTCTCCAGATTCCCAATAAGACTCCCCACTGGCACAGCTATAGGGTTAGGATCTCAGCCAAGTGGCCAAGCTAAGACCTCCAAGCACCCTCTCTGTCCAACCAGTGCTTCGTGTCCCTGCCCAAGTAGGTGACACACACACTTTGAGATTTGATTGATATACAAACACAAACACACCTGGGAAAGGCTGGCACAGATTTACTAGCTATGTCCCCTTCTGCCCAGACTATAAGATAGTACCAGCTGTTACCAGACACCCTTATCAGCTTCTATAAGGCCCTTACAAAGGGTTCCCAATCCTACTGTGTAATGTTATATTATCCAAATGGTAGTGTTGACCAAGACGTGCAAGGCTATTTAGGAGTGGCCTGTACAATGTCACCAAATACATATCCAAGTACTCTAAGAGCTTAAATATGTCTCAGAAATATCAGCCACAAAGATAGGTTTAAATATATTTAATAATGTGTGTGTGCCTTCTGTGGAAGGTTGGGCGCCAGGCTGGCAACTCGACACCCTAAAACTCCACTGCCAATCATGAGCAGACAGATGATCTGCTGTGGTGACCCCTAACCAGGAAAAGCTGAAAGAAGAAGAAGAAGAATAAAAGAACAAGACAATACTCAGAAAACAAACACAGTTACTTCAGAGTTCAAAATCACAGGAAATATTTTAAAACAACATTGCAGGACAGTCTCAAATAAATATAGAAAACATCTAAACTAATATTTACTATATTCCTATCAATATGTAAGAGAGACACTATGCCTTAAATCTTACTTATAGACAACACACAGGCAGAAGTGCTGAATAGATGTTTCTAGGTCCAAGACAAGATACAAAATGCCCAGACTCTCTCTGAGAGAGTTCTTAAATTAATAATAAACATTACTGTTGGGTTAGCTTGGATGACATCACTCTTTGTCACCTGACTTTAGTTCCCAGGCTAAACAGATACTAACAGAATTTTAACATCTCTGTGTGAGAAGTATATATCTCTCAGAAGTATGCAGTACATGGAAGTCATAAAACAATAAAACGCTTTTACACTTGAAACCTAGTAATTATTTCTGTTTCAAGACAATACAAAAACTTCTAGCTCTAGATATTGTATCTGCTATTGAACTGAAACTGAGAGATAACACAACTGTAAAACACTTTAATTTCAACATATTTTCTTGAAGTTTTGCAAGTTAACTCTGTGTGTTCCAGCTTCTACTATCAAAACATACATTTGCACAGGTGTATAGTTTATATACATTTCTGTTCTTTTCCAGTAGGGTACACTGTGGACACATCCTTGATGCTCAGTGCTGTATAAACCCTGTTCAACACACACTTCTGTACCAGTAGTTTAATATACAAATAACATATAGTTCTCTTACATTTGTAAGACAAGCATATGAATCATGTTGATATTCACAAATGACACATGATTGTTTACAAAATTCCAGATTGCTGGGCTGGCAGTATTTCCTTCTGTTACATTTCTATAAAAATCATATTAATATTCACAAATGACATATAATTATTTACAAAATTCCAGCTAGCTGGGTTGGCAGCATTTCAGTTTGTCACACATGACACTGTCCCACTCACTGAGGGATGAAGGTTTCATTTACTGTTATTGGTTGTGACCACTGTGCTGGCATGAATTTATTCCCTAAATGCCCAGCACATTGTCCTTTTTGTAAATCTTAAGCTGTGATCCATACTAGTAACCCATCCATGCACATTCATAACCCCAAGTTTTTCACTGCATTCCCACTATGTCCTTTTATGTAAAATGGATTAGCTAGGCAGGTAGGTGTCAGGGTTAGAGTATGGATGTAGTTTAGTGCTGCAGACTTGAATTGTAGGTCCTCCACTCTGTGTTCAATTTTATTCCAGGATATAAAGGACTGTGTGTGTAACATGGTAAAATGTGCAATGTGATTCTGTGATGCTGTTCAACAAAAAAAAATTTTAACCTAATTTGAGCAATAAATATTCCTGTTATTTGAGGAATACATCATTCATAGTTACTGTTTTATTTTTGCAGGTGATGAGGACAGGGCACGTTAGCCATGTCCTATGCATCAAGTGGATCTGCAGGCTGGAGGAGCAGTAGAGAGAGAGGTATGTTAGTTACATTGCCTGTTTTGTTAAAGAAAATGTATCTGATCCTTGTTAGAGGCCCATATTTTTGAGATTACCATCTATATTGCTAATAATGCAGGACTATCCATCATGCATCAGTAAGGTAAGTGTAATACACTATACCTGTGCTTACAAATCTGATTGAAATAGAAATGCATTTAGATATCATTTAGCAGAAGGTCATGTTTTCTGAAGATAGTTTTTGAAATGTAGGCCACAACCTTAATGACAGTCAGTTATGGGTAACTGTAATATAGAGTTTAAGGTGGATGCTTCATATGCAAGTCTATAGTGCTTTGCTTGATGTTTGTGATGCATGTATTGGCACACTGGCAGGTGTGGATGTGGTTTTTCACTGACTGATCTGTTGTGCATATTCTGTCTGTTTACACACTGAGTAGTTGTCTGCTTTGGCAGTATTCATACTGTTGTTGGCAGACTGTATGGCATGTCCTTCAGTTCAACACTGAACTTGTGTCTGCCTACAACACATGTTATGGTTTTGTTACAAATACTTGTATTCTATGTTTTGGGATACATAGGTATTTTTTGCTCCCATTCCTAATTAGTAAGAAGCATCAGGATGTTTACATTTTGCAGGGTAGTGATTGCTAATGTAGGTAGGTCATGCACATGCTGTTGTAGAGAGAGAACAATGTATAACATATACTATATTCTCATGTGTCACAGACTGTGGCTGTGTTTATGATCGAACATAATTACTGTTTAGTAGTGTTGTATTCCTTAAATTGATATGGGGACATTTAATGACCAGGCTGTCTTGCTCAGTTGTTTGTCATGTGGCTTGCATATTTTCTACATTAATGTCATCTCACTTTGTCTTCGTTATAACAGTGTTAATTGGTGGCTGTTCATGGAACCCATTATACACATACACATGGACTATATTTTACATTCACACACAGACATTACTGCTCAGGGAAGACATGCAAGAGAAAATAATAGAAATAGTGATGTCCTGCCAGATACTAAGCTGGACAGTTTACTGAGGCAGACATCATTATTAAACAGTGCAAGTCCCAATACTAATGCTATCTTGTCATTTTACAAGCTTTTATTTTTGTCAAATGTCCGTTATGGTAATGTTGCATGAGGCGTTGTTAGGCATGCTTCCATTCAAAAGTCAGGATATATTACATGTGCTTGCTTTGCCTATGCTTGCCATACTTAATGCTGGCCAATCAACAATTGTTCAGGTCATTTCATGATTTCCACTGGCAAGCTGTGTTATGCATGCCATTGCATGGCCTTGATTAAGCTGTTCACATTGTGTGATGGATACAGTCTCCCTGACATGTTAAGTAAAAAATGTGACATAGAGAAGGTGTTGTGTGCATGGGAACCATCTGCTAGCAGAAAGTCTGTTGATTACAATTGTGCTACTTGCGAATGTTTGCACCATTTAATCTTGAATTGTGTTTTAAATGTAACCTTTAATATATCTTAATATACCTTCATTCTCATATTCTGATATGCAGAACTGAGATGTGGGTGGGATGTTAAGTAATGTATCTTAGATGTGCACAGCAGTTTCAGTTTAATGTCAGCTATGATCTTTATCAGAATGTGCAGCCTGATAGCCATTTGCTTTTCATTGTTATGGTTTTGATTATTGACATACATCACACATGGTGGTACAGTGGACTATGTCATAGCATATTTTAACGTTTCATGAGGACTGTTTTCTGCCTGCTCATTGTGTCACAGTGGGTATGTTATGCAAACAGGTAGTCTCAGGTATGCATATGTAACTTCTGTCCCGAATTGTGATTCATCTTGACAGATAACGGGACCCATGGACGATCACCAATCAGATATAGATGATGAGCACATGTCAGGCCACTGCTGGTGTCCTTTAATAACAACAACCATGCAGATGATGCAGGTGATGACTGGGAAGCTGAACCTACATGTACCATCATCCCTGCTGCACTTTGGAGGAGTTGACACCAGGAACAACAGCAAGATGATTATCTGGAGCAGATCGGGGCGGTGGTGATGAATGGGTTTTGTACACAGATGAGAGAAATAATGGGGAATTTTTTTTTTCAGGATATGGAACAGGCTATGAGCAATGCATTCAAGGAGATAGCCTGAGAGATCATTCACAATGTTCATCCCCATCAGGCCGGTCCCTCAGGTCCATAAGTCTGTGTGCTCCAGTTGTGTAATGCTGCCACCATGCTGTTTACCATATTAGTAATTGGACTGTATATGCACTGCTGTGCATGCATACCATTTAGCTGCCATGCTTATATGTTTCAGTTGCAAACATATAATGCAGCTATCATTGTGTGACATTTAATTATGTTTTAGCATGTGCATGGCACACATTAACACACTGCACTTTCCTTTCATTTTATTTTGCCATGAAAGAAATTGATTTTCTCAGGGTGTGCTTGTACAGAAACATGGGGACAACTATCGTCCATTAGCTTATTATAGCACAGCACTTGATTCTGTTGCAAAGGGATTTCCACCATGTTTAAGGGCAGTGGCTGCTGCCACCATTCTAGTTCATCTTGCGCAATCACTGGTGCTCCAGCATGATCTTACAGTAGCTATCCCTCATACTGTATCATCTGTCTTACTTAAAATAAAAACTCAACCCCTCTTGACTGCACATTTAGCTAAATATGAACTTACACTTCTTTCTGATCCATCTATTTCTCTCATATGCTCTCATGTTCTAAATCCTCCATCTTTGTTACCTGTTGCTCAGGATGGTGAAGAGCATGACTGCATGTATGTGACTAATTATCTGCTTTCTCCTAGAAATGACTTAAAGAACTTTCTTATACCCAACACTGAACTAGACCTATTTGTGGATGGCTCATGTGGGATTTGGTCACAGGAATATCTGTCTGCACCAATAATGATGTTTTGCTTCAACAAAGACTAGAGGGCATAAATTGTGCCCAGGTAGCTGAGTTAATGGCTCTACAAAGATCTTGTGAGTTAGCCAAAGACAAGACTGTTAATACATTTACTAATATTAGGTATTCATTTGGCACTGTACATCATTTTGGGCATCTTTAAAAACAGAGGGGATTTTTTAGCAGAAGGTCAAATTAAAAATAAATTCTTTGACAATGCTCTTTTAGATGCTCTTTTGTTACCTAAAAAATGAAGTGAGCTTGAATAAAATGAAGTGCCCATCAAAAGGGTGTAGATACTGTTTCAAAGAAAAATAATTTGGCTGATAAAGCTGCTAAGCAAGTTGTAGAAGGACTTTGTACAAATTTTCATGTGATGTTATTACAATTCTTGAACAGTGATGATGTGTTTGATTTTAAGGGAGTATCAGCTTTCCAAGCTGAAGCATCACAGGGACAAGTTCAGAGGTGGCTTAAAGATGGATGCAGTGAATCCGTCGATGGGTTATGGCAACATCTGGATGGCTGACTTGTAGCGGTTGCCTCCTTGGTACTTTACCTGGTAAGGGCATATCATTTACCATCCCATGCAGGTAAGGCAACTTTATTTAATCAAATTACCTGAAGTTGGTATGCCCCTCATGTCTCCTCTTTGATACTTCAGTATGTTAATAATTGTACAGTATGTCCGACATATAATATTAGGAAAAACTTGCATGCTTACCACCACATTGGTGATCTGTTCTTAATGTGCAGCTGTACTGTGTCCAGATGCCAAAGGTCCATAATTTACAATTTGCATTGGTGATGTTTGCATGTTTTCAGCATGGGTGAAAGCTTACCCATGTCACAAAGCAGATTCTGTAACAATTGTTAAAAAACTTGTATTTGAATTTATGCCTAGATTTGGTGTACCTTGTACTATCAATAGTGACCAGGGAACTCATTTTAATAATTCCCTGACTGAACAGCTATGAAAGATTTTTAATACTAAGTTGAATCTTTACTGTCCCAACTATCCACAGTTATCTGGATTAGTAGAGAGGGTTAATAGGACACTTAAAAATAAAATTTCAAACATTTGTGCTGAAACAAACCTTAAATGGCCAGATACACTTCCCTTAGCATTAATAAGTATGAGGAGTACATTAAATACTACAAGGAGGTTGAGCCCCATGAGATATTAATGGGGAGTCCCATGGCCCTTCCAGCTATTCCCCCCTTTGTCAAATGAAAACTAACTCTAACCGATGATGCTATATTGTCTTAGTGCACACCACTTATGCATTTCTTGCAGCAGTATCACAGAACTGTACGAGAAGCTCTTCCTCAACCTCCTGACCGGCCCTGTGACCAACTGTAGCCTGGTGATTGGGTTTATGTTAAAACTTTCCAAGAAAAAAAAACTGTTTGAGCCCAAAGTGAAAAGGCCTCTTCCAGGTCCTGATTACCACCTTTACTGCAATCTGTTGGGCAGGGCTACTGACTTGAATACATTTGTCACATGTGGAGGGCCCTTATAAATCCATCTTTGTCAGCAAAGGAAGATCAAATTGTGAAGGTTGAATCAACTGCCCCAATGAAGGATTACTAGAGAAAATCAACTCAGACAGCAGTCCATGATGCAGGTACTTTTGTTTTGTTTTTGTTGCTGTTTCTTTTTATGAACTGGTCAAGAGAAAATAGTTTCCTGTTGGTTCTTTGACAATATACTGTGGACTTAAATGTGACAAACTGTTGGTTTTGTTCATATATACCTCATCATTCTAAGGCAGGGATTCCCGTGATTCCAATCCCTGCATCACAGGTGACATTTTCCAAGGATCATAGTGACACTAATCTAACTTGGCATAATGTGACTGACTTTTCAAAGGTTGTGTCTCTTCATCTTGCAACCACAAATCATGGAGACACATGCTATGTTAGGAATGAGACTGTACTAGTGGGAACCAGCAAATACAATGACACTAGACATGAAAGTGTGTTGAACTTTTTACCCTTAAAAAGCTATGACTGGGGCTGTGGCATAGACATGACAGAGGATCGTTACTACATTTGCAGTGATCATGCCTACATCTGGTTGCCTACAAACTGGTATAAATGTTGTTTTTTGGGCTATATTACTCCTGATATTCAACATTTTGAGAACCCTATAGCAGTCCAGCTGAGAAATAAATGGGCAATTCACTGGGCAGGGCAAATATTTTCAGTCTTTACTCCTGGGTATGGAGTGCAAAGGACAATGCTTGAAATCACCATGCTTGCTCAAATTCTTCAGGAAGTAGCAAATCAAACTTCACATCACATCAGGATGGTAAATAGAGAAATGACTGAAATTCGAACTGTAGTATTACAAAATCATCTTTCACTCAACATAATGCTAGCTGCCAAGGGGGGTGGGGGTTATGCCCTCATAGGAAGTTGTTTTGTTCTTATATTAGTGACTATCACGATGAACAAGAAAAATTGGCCAGTTTCATGACACAGAGGACCAAGGACCTGAACAGAGCATCTAAACAGTGGACACTTTTTGGATGGTTGGGCAGTGCATTTGGTAACCTGAGAACTAGTATATTACGATGTATCATTACAATAATTGGTATTATTCTTTTAGTTGTATTACTATTTTCTGTTCTAAATGTTATAATTACAAAATGTTTAACCTCATCTGCAGGCGCAATCTCACTTATAAAAAATATCTGATAATGAACTTAAGGTGAATAAAAATTCAATCACTGTAGGTGATGAATACTATGATGTTGAAGCATATTTTATCAAGTTAAAAATAATTAATATGCAATTGTGTGTTATGTGACACTAATAGTGTCAAATGGGGGATATTTGTTACTGAAAAATATATTGTCTCATGATTATTCTTCACAAAATATATAGTTTCTTCACAACTGAATCAAATAAAATGTTTATAATATATTTATGTTAAAATCAAAAGGTAAAATAGATGCATGATTATGCAAAATATAGTTTTGCATAAGTTGTAGCTTTTTATTTCAAGTGCCTTACAACTGCATTTTCTTTATTAGCAAATTATAGTGTGCTGGCAGATAATTGAAGGCAAAATAAGTGCTGAAGAAGTTAAGGGATGTTATGATGTTATACTATGTTTAAAGAGTCTGGTTTCAGAATGTTAACTGAGTGCGCTCTGGCCTTCTCAGGCTGGGGGGGGGGGGGTGAATCATTGTAAGGATGCCTGTAAAATAGTGTGTACTGGTACTGAATGATACAAGGTCAAAAGATAAATTCTTAGACTAAGTGGTCTGTGTTTTAAAAAGGCACATGGTCAAGTGTTCACGTGAAGCTCTAAGCAAGGATCATGAGGACATAAAATATTTAAAAAATGTATTATTTGTTAAAAGCTATGCAACATTCTGCATGCATAAAATTGGTAAGAAAAAGGTATATATATATATATATATATATATATATATATATATATATATATATATAGTATTATTTTTCTTTGTTGTTTGAGATTGATTTGAAAAGAAATCTAGGTAGGTAGTCTTCCACTGCTATTTATGGAATAAACCAGTACTTTGCACATCCTGAAACATTATTCTTGACTCAAGACTTGTTGTGTCTTTTGGCTTATCCTGGTTAGGGGTCGCTAATGTTTGGTAGTGGATTTTCACGTGCTGAGTTACCAGCCCTGATGCACAACCTTCAACAAAGGCATGTTCATTCACGCATGCCTCCACACAGAAGACACTCTAGCTAAGAATTGAATGGGACAGCGTCTTGCTGTGAGGCGACAATGCTACCGCAGCACCACTCTTTGGTATTTATTTGTGAACTTTAACACATATAGGGCCAGATTCAGGAAGCCTCCGTGTAAGAGTTATAACTCTTACACGGAGGCTGCAGTTAAATGGTGTGATGTCAGCATGTCATGCATATGCATGAGGTGCATGAGGCATGCTGAATCACACTGTAAGTCTTACACGGTCCGTGTAAGACAGTAGGGGGCGTGTCCGTTGGCTAAGCCCTGCAAGCGGACACGCCCCCGGAAGTCTATAATGGCTGAAAGTAAACAGCCACGAGAAAGGCCATGGAAATGTGAATAAACACACTACACAACGCATGCCCCCACAGACCAGCAATGTAAAGAGTGAACAGATGTTATAAAATGAAAATGATAACTGTTTTATTTTTTTTAAACCCCGTAAATGTTTGCTACTGTGTGCGCTTGTGTGCGCGGGTGTGCTACTAGTGCAACTGCAGTTAGCAATCAGTGGAAAAGGATATAAAAACTACATATGCAAAGTAAGCCAAGAAGTAATAGCATAGCGGTAGAGTTGTCGACTTAAGAGCAGGCAGGCAAGGTTCGAGCCCACACAACAACCTTTTTTTTTTGTAAATAAGCACTAAAAAGGCCCCTGACAGTATTGTACAAATGTAAAAGTATCTCCTTTTGTAAAATGGAATGAAATGGAGCATATATTTCCAAGTAATACAATAATAAAAATATTTAGAAATGTACTGATAGCTAAACTGCAGTGAGACAGAGTGCCCGTAGCTGAGTAGTGTTTCACAAACTGCAAATTGCTTGCCCGTAGCTAAGCACTGGTTTAACAGGCTCAAACTGTGTGCAACTAGCTGTGCTTAACTTAACATGCGTGTTACTAGCCAATTAAGGTGTAACCCAGCGCACACCGTTTGAGCGATGTGCCCACAAGCTAACCGGCGGTGCACATGTGTTAGCTCCGCGCAAACGAGCGCAGACCTGGTTTTAAGTGCTTAAAAGTGCTTTTGGCATGTTTGATTGACAGGTCCTGAAGTCATTTCTAGACAGTCATAAAAATTAAAAATCAGTGGTCAAATTCGAACCCAGGATACCATGCACTAGAGTCAAGGTACTAAACCACTAAGCCATGACAGCAGTACTCAGAAATGCAGAAATAGCATGTATATAGGATGTAATCCAAAATGGGGCATGATAAAGCAGTTTCTGTGAAGTAGATACAATTCCAAAACGGCCAATCATAGAAATGTGCAGGAAAATCGGCATATATAAGCCCCATAGGCGGGAATACACAGCATAAACGATTGTAGAATAGACCTGCAGGCAGAATGAGTGGAGTAGGGGAGGGGCGTTGCTTTCGAGCACAGCGGTGGGGTGTTGAGGAGTCCAGATACATGGTCTGGCTCCTAGTTCACCATCATGAGGCCCAACCATGCAGGGCCAGGTCTCATGGGGAGCGTACAGGGCGGAGGCATGGGACCAGTTGGCTCATGATCTCACTAGTGCTACTGGGATTCCATGCACTGGTGAGCAGGTCCGTCACCACCATGCGGACCTGAAGCGATGTAAGCAAGACCAGTTGACCCAATGGATCCAGGAGGCCCGGGATATGCCCAATGCCCCACTACTGAGTAAGTTACATTTTACTTATGTATGTAAGGAATTCAACTAGCTGATACCATGCAGATGTGTATTCCAATATTACTTGTTTTGTATTACAGCTGCAGGTGTCCACTCTATGAATCGAAAAAAGGGGGGGCCCCCCATTTGGGGAAAAAATTTTTTTAAAAAA
>NC_056731.1:1288804089-1288837483 GCF_019279795.1 Protopterus annectens | reverse complement strand
GTAGCTACAACACCTTAGCTGACAGGTTCGTAGCATGCGGTCACTGCATTGCTATGGAACAACTTCTTACCACTCCCACAACAGGTGAAAACATGCAGCACCTGTTCATCAACAACATGTAGACTATATGCCCCAGACCAGGTGTGTATCCCTCACTACTAGGTTGATAGCATCTACATCTCACACTGTATATACACATCCCACATGCAGCACCTGCACAGGAGACCACAGTCATAATGTTACCCAGTGCAAATACCATGTATTCACATGTGGCAGGCATCACACATGGTAACTATTGAAGGTCACAGGTACATATGTGTATTTGGCACACACATACATCATGTGTGCAGTGCCAAAACTGGTTTAATTGATGTCATGCATTATTGTGAGAAACAACCCACACACATGGGCATTCTGTGTGAGCAGAACACACGTGACATGTCTGGAATCAAAAGCCATAAATAATTGTGATATCGTTTAGAAAGAGGTATGTGCATCCTGTAGTGTGTTTTCCCAGTTACCAGAAGGGATGTTCCTTTCATACACACACTTGCTGGATTCAAACCCCTACCTAACTATGTTATGACACTAGAGACGGACGCATTAGCGGAGCATGCTATTCACATTAATGGGAGATTTATTTCCTCCTGATATACTTATAGGGTGCTGACATCATCGGTGTTTAGAAAGGGGAATGGGCATCCTGTGGTGTGTTTCCACAGTTGCCAAAAGGGATGTTCCGTTCATACACACTTACCCCCCCTTCAAACACACTTGCTGGATTCAAACCCCTACCTAACTATGTTATGACACTAGAAATGGATGCATTAGTAGAGCACGCTATTCGCATTACTGGGCGATTTCTTTTCTCCTGATATACTTATAGGGTGCTGACATCATCGGTGTTTAGAAAGGGGGAATGAGCATCCTGTGGTGTGTTTCCACAGTTGCCAAAAGGGATGTTCCTTTCATACACACTTACACACACACGTACCCCCCTTCACACACACTTGCTGGATTCAGACCCCTACCTAACTATGTTATGACACCAGAGACAGACGCATTAGCAGAGCACGCTATTTGGATTACTGGGAGATTGCTTTTCTCCTGATTTACTTATAGGGGCTGACATCATCGGGCACGCTATTCGGATTACTGGGAGATTTCTTTTCACCTGATTTACTTATAGGGGCTGACATCATCAGTGTTTAGAAAGGGGAATGAGCATCCTGTGGTGTGTTTCCACAGTTGCCAGAAAGGATGTTCCTTTCATATACACTTACACACACACACTTACCCCCCTTCACACACACTTGCCACTTGCTGTATTCAAATCCCTCCCTAACTATGTTATGACATTAGAGACGGACACATTAGCAGAGCACGCTATTCGGATTACTGGGAGATTTCTTTTCTCCTGATTTACTTATAGGGTGCTGACATCATCGGTGTTTAGAAAGGGGAATGAGCATCCTGTGGTGTGTTTTCACAGTTCCTAAGAGGAACATTTCCCTCACACAGACTTGCACACATACCAACCACAATCACCCACACACACACACTCTGGATAAGCTGTCATTCCCTAGGGCAAACAGCCTAGTGTTGACCTCTACACCCATATGTTTACCTGTCAGATGCACATTATTTGGTGCTGATGGCAGTGTTTGCAGGTCTTTATTGCCATAACAGTTCCTGTTTGTATGAACAACTTATGTATCTGTGGACGATGTTTGCATATGGGGTAAATCCACTATATCATGTATGTCTCTGTAGTCATTTAAGTGTGAGCACTGGTCAGATTGCTATAATGTTGTTGGTTACTGGAATAACACGTACATATACCAGAGATATGTGGCAAAATGCTAAACTGATATTTGCACTGTGTGTGAACATGCCCAGTTCAGCCTTCCCATGGCATGTTGTGTGAAAGATGTCCCATTTATCGAAGTGTGAGCATGCCCTGTGTGAGATTTCCATATGTTGAACTCTGCAGCCCATCACATTTGTGGATGAGTGTGAACTTCAACAAATATCTCCAGTTTATGGTTGTGTGTTCTGTGCCATGTTGTGTAGTTACTGTCCAAATGCTTTTTGTGTGAACACAACAGGGATTATACTGTGCCTGCAGGTTTTGCATGGGATACTTTGCATACAGTTGTCAACATCTGTTCATACTGACCTAACACTGTAGTACTGTATAGTGTAGTGGTTCAGTACTTTCACTGTGGTGGACGGTATCCTGGTCTTTAGTCCTATCACTGCTTTACATTTCCATAGTGAGCACAACAGCCTGGTTAGGGTCCAGTTGTGCACATCTGCACAAAGGCGGTGCCTCTACGGACCCTGGTAATTACCGCCCCATAAGCTGAACAAGTCTACTCTGCAAAGCTATGGAGAGGATCATAATGGAGCTCATAAACAAAGATATAGGGGACATGCAGACATTGGACCCGTCCCAGTTTGGCTTTGTCAAGGGCAGATCATGCCTTCTCGACTTGGTCGACTTCTTCAAAACAGTCACTAAGGCCATTGATGAGGGGAAGGCAGTCCATACAGCCTACCTTGACCTTGCAAAGGCTTTCAACACAATACCCCACTCGGGTATTGTAGAAAAACCTACCAACCTAAATGTAAACCCATATGTCACAAGATGGGTTGCAAACTGGCTTAAGGACTGGACCCACAGGGTTAGAGTTGCTGGCGCTATGTCAGACTCCAAGCCGGTCACAAGTGGTGTCCCACAGGGCTCGGTCCTTGGCCCCCTATTGTTCGGCATCTACTTCTCAGAAGTGCAGGCCAACATGGGAGGACTTTGGCTGACTACGTTTGCAGATGACTGCGAACTGGGCACCATAGTGGACAGTGCATCAGACACGGATATACTTCAGAAGGGACTCACGGAAACTGATAGCTGGTGCCAGAGCCATGGCCTGAAGTTAAATGCCAAAACATGTATAGTCATACCCTTCGGGAAAAGCAAGGTAACCCCAAGCTACCATATAGGTGGCAATCCTCTAAGCACAGAGGAGGTTATCATGGACCTGGGGACCCAGGTTGACAGTGGCCTTTCTTCTGACACTCATGTTGCTAAAGTGGTTAGAAAGACCTTCTACATTGCCCACCTGATCATGAAGGGATTCACATCCAGATCTAGTGAGGTCATTGTTCCCCTGTGCTCTTCACTTATCAGACCAATGATCGAGTACAATGCCCCATTCAGGTTGTATCTCACCCGACATCTGCAGCAATTGGAGAGACCCCAGATGTCCCCCACCGAAAGGATAAAGGGACTCCAACATCTGTCATATGCTGCCAGATTGAAGACACTCCAGTTCTATTCAGTCGCATACCATCTGCTCAGAGGTGACATGTGCCTGACATGCAAGGCCATGTCCAACCAGGGATTAATGGACATGCTCCACCTCAAAATCTCCAAATCCACCAGAACCACTGGGGCAAGTGACTTAAACCTTAGCAGGGATATACGTAGGACATGCTGGAGGGATAGATTTATCACTCAGACTCCCTATGCTGTGGAATACAATCCCGGTCCATGTGAGGCAGAGCACCTCGCTGGTTCTGTTCAAGAGGAATCTTGACCTGTGGATGTGAGATCATAGGTTTACCCGAATCGCTCTGTGTCACTGCTGGACAGAGGCACAACAAACTAATGGGCACAGTATTGTTTCCATGTAAGGGGTGGCATAAGCCACAAAACACTGGGCTAGGCTTATAACTGCCTTAGGGCAGATAGCCTAGTATAAACCTATGAACCTATGCACCTATCTGACCATGTTGCATTATGTTCAGATATGAACTACTTACAACAGCCTCATCCAACATCAGTAGTGTATTCCACAACATAGGTGTACATTGGCAGACACTGCTGATGTGCCCTAGGCCATTTCTAATGCTAGTCAGAGAGTGTGTTTGTCCTTCGACACATTGTAAGTGTGGTTTGCCATGACATATGTCTTGTTTAGTATACTGTGCCTCTGTCTACCCGTGACATAACAGTGATACCCAGGGTAAACCTAACATCTCCCATCCACTCATTAAGATTCCTGTTGAGGAGAATCTACGAGTGACTCTATGGATAACCTGTACTGGTAGTTTACTCATGCGTGAGGGTGGCTTCTGTGTTATGGATGATGCAGTACAGCTTGTCCTATGTATGTCAGTGCTGGGGTTCAGGTCCCTCATGTGCATAGCTCACTGCCATTCAGATTGTACAAGGTGCAGCATGTTCATTGATTCCAGCTTGGACATGGCTTTCTACATCAGGCACAGCTTGTGTCTGGGTGGCCAGCATGACGGTGTGTGCAGTTGCACTCTGTTTAATCAGGCAACACATTACGTCTGTTCAAGCTATTTGATACTCCTGGTGAGGTACTGTTGTGGACTTTACAGTTGATGGAGGTGTCTGCTGAGGTACACCCCACAGGGGCTGTTGTGGTCAATTGTAACGCTGATGAAGGATAACTGCAGAACCACAATGACCTCCCCTTATCTAGATGTCATAACCTTCATGATTAGGTTGGTATATGGATTGTTTCTGTTAACACTACAGCCACATGTTTGTCCAATGCAGGATATCTATCACCTTGTGTACCTAGGTCTGTCATTACATGTTAAGTATGTAATGGGTTAACACCTATGTGGTAATTGGTGGTCACTTACTGTATATCCGCAAAGGTTGACTATACAGTTTTCTCCGTTTAGCATGCTGACATGGCTATGGCACCGGTTGTCTGTTTCTATGTGGCCCTTTTGTGGGATGCTTGTGTCAGCT
Source organism: Protopterus annectens (assembly GCF_019279795.1). Taxonomy (NCBI): domain Eukaryota; kingdom Metazoa; phylum Chordata; order Ceratodontiformes; family Protopteridae; genus Protopterus; species Protopterus annectens. Next base: position 1,288,832,691 of record NC_056731.1, on the reverse strand, counting down.
GGAGTGTCAGATATGTTAGGCAGTTTGTAGCCCTCTGCAAACATGTTCAGGCACAGTCCTTACATGTTGGCCTGTACCTATGGGGCATATATACCAGACGGGGAAGGTCCCAGGACCAAACTTTGTGGGATACCTGTTATATGTGGTTTGTAGTCTGACATGGCTGCAGCATCTCTGACCATGTCAGTTCTGTTGTTGGTCTGGTTTGCAACTCCTCTAGTGACATTGGGGTGTATATATCAGCTGGTGAGCATATCTATATTGAACACGTAGGGTATTGTATGGAAGGCTTTGCAGGGTCCAGCTACACTGTGTGGACCACATTGCCCTCATCAGTGACCTCAATTACTGTTTCAACTGAGTCACACATGTTTAGGGGCAGGGTCTGCACTTAATAAACCCACACTGGGTAGGGCCGGGTGTCAATAGATCCCCAATATCATTATGTCCGCGGTACATGCTGATCCTTTCCATAGCTGTGCAGACCAAGCTTCTCAGGAGTCTAGGGTGGTTGTTTTTAGTATCCATTCAGGCGACACCTTTCTTGAGAATGACCACTGTTGTTGTACACTGCTCTTTGGGTACATATCCTGTGTGAAGGCTGACATAATGTCAGGGAGGCAACGGTCTGCTGGGAAAGATATTTTGCATTATGGGGGGGGGGGGGTTTGCACTGCACCTGTCAGGATGTATGTTGGCAATACGTGTGTGTGTTTGGTATGTTGTTTGTAATATTTGTGTGATCCGGAGCATATCTGGGAATTCACAACATGCTTACTACCATCAGTTGCAGCAGCCTTGGGGTTATCCTTAGTGTCCTGTACAATTTGTATCATAATAGGTTCATAGGTTCATACTAGGTTATACACCCTAGGGCATTTGTAAGCCTAGCCACAGTGTGTGTGGCTTTTGCCACCCTTTGCTATCTGAATATTATGGCCATTTATGATTTACTTAGCTGTGCCTCTGTCTGGACATGACACAGTAAAGACCCCCAGTGTACATCTACAATTATCCATCCATTTTGCTAACTTCCTGTTGAAGAGTGTCAGTGAGGGGATCTGCCTAACATGTAGTGGTATTCTGTTCCAGGGTGTGGAGAGACTCAGGGTTAGGTATCTGTCCCTCCAGCACATCCTATTTGATTATGTGTTGAGGCTGACATCTCTGACTCACACAGCTCCAATGGCTTTGAGGTGTCTGGGGTGGAGCATGTCCATTACTTCTGTGTTGGACATGGACTTGTACAACAGACATACAATGCCTCTGTGTAGGCAGTATGTGACTGCATTCAGCTGTGGTGTCTACAGCCAGGCAGCACATGAGATATATTTGAGACCCTTTCTGACTCTTGCTGAGGTACCTTTGAGGTCTTTCTAACTGCTGCAGGTGCCAGGTAATGTACATCCCAAATGAGGCATTGTACTACAATATGGCCTGATAGGGGAACAGTATGGGGGCACAATGACCTTTGTTGACATAGATGTGAATCCTTTCATGATACAGTGTCCAATATAGACAGTCTTCCTAGACAAATTGGCGATGTGACTGTCACATAACAGGTGACTGTCCACTTGTGTCACTAGGTCCCTGATTACTCCTTCCACACATAATGGTTTACCACCTATGTGGTAATTTGTGTGTACCTTGTCTTGTATTTGGTGGTACATTCATACTGTCCACTGTCTTCAGGACAGTCTGGTGGCGTTCCTGTGTGTAAGGGTGTGGTCTGTAGCATGCTACAGACTGTACAGCAGTCTTGCCTACGGTTAGTTGCACATGGGTGGACTGCAATGACATAAGCATTGTCAGTTAACTGGACGTATGGGTGTCTGTGCTGAATATGGATACTCACCCTCCTTTTATGTTTTGTTACAGGTTTTGTGGCCATAACACATGATATGTGGTATTACCTGGTAGTGCTGGTGTGCTGTCATGAGGCTTGCAGCAGGTTTCTATCACTGGACAGACATCAATGTTTTCCATACGGGGAGGGCCTCAGGAGCATGCATATTGAGGTTTACACATCTGGCATTGATCAGCATTACCCTTCTGTTTCTTTCCAGTTTTGTTTTCTATGGTGGTGGGTTGTTCTTTTCAGCCTTGCCTATGGAAGGATCTCTGTAGGTTGCAAAAGCCTTAGGCAATATCCAGATGCTCATGGGTGACAGGTGCAAGCCATCCCTGGAACAGCAGCATGTCTCACTATGGAGTCACCTATTACAACTGTATCAGGCATGTTGTTTCTCCTTCTGTCCTGTGACTGTTTGGCACACCAGCTTTGTGTACTATGTGTTACATGTGCTATGTCTGGAGGTTGTTTTATTGGGTGTCTGCTTTGGAGGCTTGTGTTGGTGTTGTGTGTTTGTAATTAGGGCCTCTGGGAATTTTTTTGTGTTTATGTGTTTGGTTTACAGTCGTTGTAGGTCTATGTGGGACTGGGTTTGTGGTGTATGTGGTTACCTTATCCTCCTGACTAGTTTTGACAGTACTGATTTGGGGGTGCTCAGGCTCCGGTTTGGCTACCTGGTTGCATCTGTCACATACATTTGTATTTATTGGGGTGAGTTGTTGTTGTGTGTGTGCTTGGGACAGGTGTCACATTGCCACTGGATTCACAGATTCTACTTGTTTTGCCTGGCCTTAGTGGATTGTATGTGTGGACACATTTTATTGCCATACTAGTGATCACTGATTACTTCACTTTTTATGTTTGATCTATCATGTGGTAGCTTCCTCATTCTCTTCAATGGTTTAGTAATTGCTGGAGTCCAGCATGCCAGATGCCTGGGTGTATGGCATTGTGTCTTGTTGTTTGTGATTGCAGACTCCAAGCACTCTTGGCTGTGTTCATGGTATGCCTGTATAACATGTTCTGCAGTGTGTCCCATATTCTGGACCTGCACAGGGCTTTTCATGGATTCCACATTGGTTTGTAGGGGTGCAAGCTATGCTTTATACATGTGTTTCACTGTGGTAATCTGGCCAGGGACTGGGATCGGGATGTGTAACTACAGTGTGATTACTCTATGGTCTGGTCTTACCAGTGAGGGATACACATCTCATCTTGACATCTAGTACACATATTTCTGATTATCACATCCAGTATGCTTACCCCTCTTGTGGAAGTGTTACATTTTGCATGTCCAGTTTGTTTGATGGATTCTGGGAAATTGTCTACAGTTGTGTCAGTGCTAGTATAATACAAAGAATATAGCAACAAACATCTCAGAAGCTGACTTCACACGTCTTCAGACTGCGATGGTATCCTTTAAGCCCACTGGGCCAGTGGAAACCACAACACACAATGGTGACTCCTTCACAGACGCTTTCTAGAGACATCTCCGAGAAAGCATGGACCATGCAATCACAAATAAAACCAAGACCCTCTCCACCAAGGGAAAGTGGCCTGTCTGGTGGACCCCAGCCATAAACAAACTGTATAACAGATGATGGATACTAATGCAAGACAGAGCTACATCTCCTACAGGGAAGGCAGCTCTGATCAGCACTAGTAAAAAGCTACATTCTCTCATACAGACATCCAAGGTCAACTTGGAGACATAAATCACCAAAGACAATGGAGATAACCATACTGCCTTCTTCAGCTATGTCAGAAACCTGGATGGGAACCCTCAGATATGCTCAGAGTTGGTACACAACAACATATATTTCAGTGACCTGACAGATATTGGCAACATTCTGGCAGACAGGTTCAGTGCAACTTTCCCCCTCCCTCACCCCCAAAGGAAGATAGTTATCACAGCTGAATGTAACCTCACTGTCATCTCAGATGTCCATGTGAGAGCCACACTCAGCAAAGAGAAGAACACAGCATCAATGAGACCTGATGGTATCCCCAGTTGCATGCTATGTGAACTCCAGAAGGAGCTAAACCTGTATATACAAATGTTATTTAACCTTAGCCTTGCTACAGGATATGCACCTGAACACTGGCGTACAGCAACAGTGGTCCCACTCCACAAAGAAGATGCCTCCACAGACCCTGGCAACTACCACCACACAAGCTTAACCAGCCTTGTCTGCAAAGCTATGGAAAGAGTCATTATGGAGCTCTTAAACAGAGACATTGGTGACCTACAGACCCTTGATCCCACCCAGTTCAGCTTTGTACAGGGCAGATCCTGCCTTTTGCACCTAGTTGACTATTTTGAAACTGTCAGTAGGGCCATTGATGAGGGCTACGCGGTCCACACAGCCTACTTGCACTTGGCCAAGGCCTTTGACACAATACCCCACTCAGGCATCATAGACAAGCTCAACAGCTGAAATATAAAACCATATGTCACAGGATAGGTTGCAAAATGGCTAGAAAACAGAACCCATAAAGTCGACATTGCAGGTGCCTTGTCAGATTCAAAGCCAGTCACAAGTGTTGTCCCACAAGGATCTGTCCTGGGACCCCTCTTATTTGGCATTTACTTTTCAGATGTGAAAGCAAACATGGGAGGGTTGTGGCTGACAAAGTTTGCAGATGACTGCAACCTAGGCACCATAGTGAATACATCAGCCGGCACACACATCCTAAAGACTGCCGTCACAAAGCCAGATAGCTGGTGCCGGAATCATGGCCTGAAACTGAATGCAACTGATGTGTAGTCATTCCCTTTGGGAGGAACACAGTACCCACAAATCAATACATAGACAGCAACCCACTGAGCACAGAAAACAAATCAGACACCTGGGGACACATGTAGATAGTGACGTCTCATTTGACACCCATGTTGCCAAGGTGGTTAGACAGACTTTCTATCTTGCCCACCTTATCATGACGGGTTTTACATCCAGATCAAAGGAGGTCATTGTACCACTATACTTCTCCCTTATCAGGCCCATGATTGAATACAAAGCCTCATTTAGTATGTACCTCACCCAGCACTTGCAACAGCTGGGAAGACCCCAAAAGTACCTTACCAAGAGGATCACGGGTCTACAACACATGTCATATGCTTCCGGACTAAAGGAAATCCAGCTTTATTCAGTAGCATACCGCCTACTTACAGGTGACCTATGCCTGACATACAAGACCATTCCAATCAGGATTTGGTGGACATGCTCCACTGCAAGCAATCCAAATCCACCAGAGCCATGAGAGCTACGGATTTGAACCTCAGTACATACATGTATAGGACATGCTGGAGGGACAGAGTCATAACTAAGAGGCTTCTCACACTCTAGCAAAGAATCCCAGTTCATGTTAGACAGAGTCCCTCACTGACTCTCTTCAAGAGAAATCTGGACAACTGGATGTGAGATTGTAGGTTTACCCCAGGGGTCCTCCCTGTGTCACTACTAGACAGAGGCACAGTCATGTTATTCGATTACGTAAGGGGGTCATAATGTGTCACTACTATGTCAGAGGCACAATATTTGGAATCTATTCTGTACACTTATTACCACTATAAGGGGTGGCAATAGCCACATCACTATGGCTAGGCTTATGAATGCAGTAGGGCAGATAGCCTAGTAGTTAACTATGAAGCTATGGTGTATGTGTAGGTATTTTCAGTCAAGCAATATACTGTGGTTTGGGGGGCTTGATATCTTCCTGTATTCCAACATAGGCCTGGTGCAGTTCCTGCTATTAGGACAGTGGTCTGCAGCAAGCTATATAGTAGTAGGCAGTTTCAGCCATTGGTATTTGACCATGGCTAATCCATGCTGCTTCTTGTTGTGGTACCAACATGGGGGTGTGGTTATCCATGACATTTATTGCTAGTCACCCTCATTTTGTAGCTTGTTACATGTTTTTGCAGCTGTACATCACTGCATGGGGTGTGACCTGGTAGTGTTAGGGTGCTGATGTGGGCTTTGACCCTTTTTTCTATTGCAGCACTGATATCTACATTCTCTATACTGTGTGCGTTTACACTGCACACATCTTGCTGTTTATACTTCTGGCATTGGGTAGCATTACATCTAGGTTCCTATCCCTTGTGGTACCTATGCAGGTGGGTTTGTATTTTTGTGGTTTATGATTGGTGAGGGTGGCTGTTAGTCAGCGTTCTCAGGTGTGCATATGGTACATGGTGTTACATTACTTAACACATGGCATTCATGCCTCAGGTGGTGCTGCAGGGCTGCCTCTGTCAGATGCACATACTACACTCCCTGTACATGTTTGGAAGCAGGTTGTGTCATGTTAGGCATCCCTGTTACTATGTGAGTGTGTCGGAGGGGGTATCAGTCCCAGTGTTCCTACTGAGCCAGTGTATGTGCTATGCGTTGCCTCTTTGCCAAGGCCAGGCCATACTGGGCACGCCTCTTTCTGCCTACTGGGGCAAGGTCAGGTTGTTCCTCCTCCGAGTCACCCTCTGCCTGTGGTGGCCTTGGCAATGGTGGGGGTATGTTTGGCCCAGCCTTATGCTGGTCCTGCTGCAGCTGTTTCCACAGGATCATATTATGTAGCATAGCACATATCATGATCATTTGGGTACATGTAGTTGGTGTGTACTGCAAGGCTCCACCAGATGTGTCCAGACACCGGAACCGTGACTTGAGCAGCCCAAACACACGCTCTATGACATTAATTGTTTGTGCTTGTGCCTCATTATGGCGTTCCTGTTCAGGTGTGTGTGCATTTCTGATGGGTGTCATCAGCCATGGCTCCAGTGCATAACCTGCATTCCCCACTAGGTGTCCGTGTGGGAAGTCCCCACTGGCAAATGATTGGTACAGCTGCGTCAGATGCCAGATGTGGGAATCATGGCAGCTCCCAGGGCAGCCAGCACACACTTTCATTATTATGCCCTGGGCATCACACACGACCTGGCAGTTGATGGAGGGGAATCCCTTGTGGTTAATATAGGCTCTACCCCGCTCACCGGCTGGTGCTTTGATGCGTATGTGCGTGCAGTCTATTGCACCCAGTACCTCAGGGTATCCCGCTATTTGCTGGAAGAAACGCATATTGCTGGCCACTACCTCATGGTCATTGGGGAAATATACATGATCACCGACATGTGCTGACATGGCATCCAGGAACTGGTGCAGTACCCTGGAGGCTGATGCCTGTGATATCCCCATCATATCACCAGTTGGTCTCTGGAAGGTACCTGTTGCTAGTATTCTTAGGCCAACACATACCTTGGTTTCCACTGGGATGGGTTCCCCTCTGTTGGTTCTGTGTGTGAGACGTGGCCTGCACAGCTCAACAATTTGCTGCAGAAGGTCTCTGTCCACTCTGTAGCGCTCTACTATATCCAGCTCATGTAACCCATGGTAGGTGACCCTGGGCCTGTATACTCTTCTCCTTCTCCTCAATCTGGGTTGTCTGTCAGCATCTGCATTGTCACCACCCTCAGCAATCCGCCTATGCCTGATTATAACAGCTATGGCAGCCCCTAGCATTTCTGCTCTGAGTTCAGCTTTTGTCAGTTTTCAATTCTGATAGCTTACTTCTTTCTTGCAGTATCTCTTGTGAGAAACACCCTGCACTGCTGTTTGCAGTGTTTTAAGTGCTGGGTTGGGCTTCTGGTCTGCCTGTGTAATTGCATGCTTCCAATTGTTCACACCAATTAACTTCAGCAGTCTCCTCTAGCAGCTTCCCTGTATTCTGGTTGTTTCCTTTTTCCTCTCTGTTTCCTGAGGGGGAGCAATGTGCACACCAGCTTAAGCATGCTCACAGATATTTAAACGCGCGCACACATCCTTACACGGTGTGAACTTGGCTGATTCATGTTAAAACGCGTGCACACAGCCTTATACATCAGGCAACAGGCTTCCTGATGTTTACATTGCCTTACACATGTGCACGCCCACGCAAACCGTTGTAAACGGTTTGCAACACGCTCCCACATGTTGAACCTGCCTTACACGCTGCACGCGCCAAGATGCATGTATATCAAGAAAGTTTGAGTGTAGGGATAGTGTGCACCCTCTATTTCTTGACTTTCCTAGTGTTCTGTTAGGACACACCCCTCTCTCTGATGTCTGTCTGTCATCTCTCATGTTACACTGCCCTCCAATGTGATACACTTATTTCTATCATTCCCCCCCGTGATGTCACCTACCTCTTACTCTATTCCTCCCCCTTCTATAACTCTTACACTCCTCAGAAAGTGCTCATTACCTATGTGGCAGTGTGATTCAGTATTGTAACCCTCATTTACATAGAATTGCCTAGTAATGCTTAGTTACATGTCTTACACGGAGCTTCCCCCCCTTGACAACCACTACACGGAGGCCATATTGTTTTTGGTCTGCTAGTCCCTGCATTGTCATGCCATGTAATACATTAAACCCACAATTGTGGGCTTAAATGCTTCGGTTTTCAGTTTTAAGCAGCGCACCCTGTTTGCGCGGGTGTGCGCTGCAGTTACACATGAAAATCCCACTTAAAAAAAAAAGTTATTTTTAATTGTTTTGCAACACTTTTTAATGCCAATGGCCACATATTTGGCCATTGGCATGCTAAATTAAACATATGCACCCTTTATTTGGAGCTGACATAGCTCCGTTGTCAATTTTGCAGAAATGTACTCAGTTGTCAGCTGAGTACATTTCTGCAGCTAACACGTCCGTTACACGGACTGGTTTAGGCTTCTTGGATCGCTCAAATACCTCATTTGCATATCTTTCAGCTGCAAATGAGGTATTGAGCATTTCCACGCCCAGTCCCTGTAAGAGACGTGTTAGCTGTCTCTTACACGGAGGTTTGGGCTGTTCCTGGATCGGGAGGCTTACACGGAGGCTTACACTTCTCTTGAACTCCGTGTAAGCCTTCCTGAATCCTGCCCATATAGTTATTTGCAACTTTTCCGCTGATATTGGCATAATGTGCCAGATTCCATGAACTTTACTGAATCCAGCCCTGCATTTATTTTGTGGGTCAGAAGAGACAACACAGCATGCTTTTTTTAATGTAAAAAAATGGTGAAACTTTAGAAAATGTTTTGTGAAGAAATTTTTTTGAGAATATTAATGTCATAAACAATGTAGATATGAATGTGATTATATATGGATAGAATAAAATGAAGGGTATATAATAATCAATTTTATGTAATATGGAATATTTGAAATTAAAGACTGAATTCATTTTTTTTAATGAGAAATGGATTTGGGAAAATATATTATGCAAAATTAGGTTAGGGTTGTGGAAGAAGAATTGGTGGTCAGTTATGGAAGAATAATAAAGAGGATGTTAAAAAAACAATGACAATTAGTAAAAAATATAGAAATGTGCATATATGTGCCTGTACAAATGTACATTTTGTAAATGTGCAAATAATGCTGCTTTATGTTATTTTAAAAAAAGGACCCTTACTCTTTGTAAAATGTGTTGTGGGATCTTTTATATCCACCTGAGCTACCACGAGTTTGAGCATATGAAGTCTTGGTTTACCATCTCATCTGAAGAACAGCACAGTCAGGAGTGCAGTGCTCCCCTATATACTGCACTGCAGTGTTGGTAATATACTGAAATGTTTACTTCTAAATGTAATAATATGGACTTGCTTTAAATAATTCACTCAAGCTGAGATTCACTAACATTGCTCTCCAGCAGTTTGCTGTCTGGGTTACTTCATTTTACTTGTAAGGTAGCATTATACATATATTTTGATCGCAAATAAGATCTGCTTGGACTACTTAGTCAGCTTGTTTTCCTTTTTTTAGACAAAATGCAGGTCCTTCTTAATCCAGCAATTCATTTATTAACCAGGTAAACTCAGTGAGCACAAGGATCCCCATTTATGAGCAACAGAGGAGCACTGCTGAGTTAAGAGACTTACTAAAAGTTCGACAATAGTAGAAGGAAGCAAACCCTGTACCCCTGACTACAGGGAGCAGCTCATTTTCAGTTTGTGGCCTTAATCTTGTGGTCTAACTACCAGACAATCCTCTATGCTGTCCGCTAGACAGTTTTTGTAGTACTGTACAACATAATAATTGCATTGTGTATGTTCCATGCATTCTTGTATTTTGTCCCGGCTTCTGATGCTTTCCACTTTTTTGGAACAGTATTATGATTGTCTACAAACTGTCTTGCATCTCCCTTGAGTCTATCAGGGATAATCTCAGACAAGAACACTCTGTACCTTGAAGCTTGCTTACCAATGTTTTACAGATACTTGTATTAAAACTTGCTGAAAGTGACATTTATTTAAATGTATTTTTAAACCAAGAAAAATGATTGCAAATCAAATGAAAACATTTCTTTATGTTTTTTCTTGAGGCAAGTCAACCCCTTCATGGCAGATGTAAATTCAGTGCTGTTCCATCATTACACTCTTGTGTGAAGTTTTCATTTCTGGTGTTGGCTTACGAACATTTTCATTCCTATATTTTTTCCCTAGAAAATATTTATTTTGGTGGTAGTGACAGCTGCCAATAGAATGGAATAGTTTTATGCTTTCTGCACAGGTCCTAACTGCATAGTTTCTCTCTAAAGAAATATATAGCTGAGGGCAAAATGAAAACTTGTCCCCAAAAGTGGTGTATAAATTTAACTGGCTCGCTCATTTGTCATGTAAGGTTTCTGAAGTAGAATCTTAGAAACTGCATAGATTCTATATAAATGATTTATTCACTGTAATATAATTGACTTGCAGTGATACTATTATCTTAAAGGAACTAAGCTGCATACAACATTTTGACTTTCAGGAGTCTTTCACACACATCAGTTAAAGACAAAATAAACTATGAGTTAGGAGTCTGAGGGCATCATCTTTACTGAACACGTGTCTGTTTGGTATAATCAATAATGTTGTGATAAAAGTATGTAGAAAGAGGACACATTTCAGCTGAATACTACTGTAGGGGTAAACAGTGAGGAAAAGTGACGTGCAGTTTGACTCGACTGTTGTAGAGCACACAAGCATGTCTATCCCCCGGATTCAGCAAGCCCTTCACGGTGTGCAGGAGCTCCAGTAGACAGTATGCCTGGTGTGCAATCCAGGGATAAGCTGCAGGGGCGTGCATGAGCGCTCCTGCACTATTCCTGAACGGACTCAGCTCCTGTATGCAAATTACCCCATTTGCAGGTGAAAACCATGCAAATGAGGTGAATATGCGATCCAGGAAGCTGTCAGCCGGCTGCGCAGGACTAGTGTAGGGTGCAGAAATGTACTCAGTTAGTAACTGAGTACATTTCTGCAAACTACAAAACGATGCCATGACAGCTCAAAATTAAGGGTGTATATAACGTGTAAAGCATGCCAATGGCCAAATATATGGCCATTGGCATGGAAAACAGTTAAAAAAATAAATAACTTTTATTTTTTTTAGCCAATTTCGGCTGTTTAAGCTTAGGGCAGTGGCACACAAATGAGATAGACTGGAAAAAACACCTGAAATAAGCATTCTAACCAAAATCACTATTTTGCCATTATATTCAATGGCAGGCAGAAGACAACATGGCCAGTAAATAGTGGTTGTTAAGTGGGGAGGCTCAGTGTGGGACCTGTAACTATGCATCAGAAGGCAATCCTATGCAAATGAAGGGAATGATACTGAATCCCAGATTTCCCCTCTATGCTAGTCAGCACCCAACAGTGTAAGTGCAGGAATAGCTTGGTGCAAGCCTAGGAGTTAGCTGACATCATAGGGGTGTGTGTCAGGCATACTGTAAGCGGACTGGAGTCCTGTGGCTCGGGTTTACCCTTAGCTTAGCAGAGCTAAGCAAGGGGGTGTGTCTGAGGCAACCTAGCACTCTTTACATTGCCTAAGTGGGTGTGCACGTCACGCACCAGGTTTTAAAGGAAAAAAAAAAAACAGGAAATAGCAGCTCTGTGCACATTTGAGCACTATGTTTGTGCGGCGAACCCCCGGGCATAAACAGGAAGGGAAAACAGTAGTATGAAGGTAATCAGAGAGAAGTAGCATAGCTGGCAGATGAAATGTATCAGAATCAGCCAATTACACAGGCAGCAGACCAGCCCAGCCCAGAACACTACTATAAACTATGCAAACACCTTTCCCTCTGGTTTTTCCCACATACTCTACACCACTGGTGTATACAAGCGGGGAAATTTTAACAAACAAAAACAACAAAATGATAGGGGCTGCAGTAGCTATCATACATTAACATGTGGAAGAGGCTAAGGGTGGTGAGGATGGGAATGCTGTTGACCAACCCACAGTGAGGAGACAGAGAAGAGTGTACAGACCCAGGGTAACCTACTAGGGCTACATGAGCTGGAGATAGTGGAGCACTATAGGGTGGACAGGGACCTCCTACAGCAAATTGTTGAGCTGTTCTGGCCATGCCTGACACAGAACTAACAGAGGGGAACACATCCCAGTGGATACCAAGGTATGTGTAGGCCTAAGAATACTAGCCACAGGTACCTTCCAAAGGCCAACTGGGGATATCATGGAGATCTCACAGGCATCAGCATCCAGGGTACTCCACCGGTTCCTGGATGTCATGTCAGCACATACTGGTGAGCATGTATATTTCCCCAACACCCATGAGATGTTGGCCAGCAACATGCGTCTCTTCCACCAATTAGCAGAATAACCTGAGGTAATGGGTGCTATAGACTGCATGCACATATGCATCAAAGCACCAACCTGGTGAGCAGTGTAGGGTCTTCGTCAACCGCAAGGGCTTCCCCTCCAGCAACTGCCTGGTCATGTGCGATGCCCAGGACATTATAATGAATGTGTGTGCTGGCTGCCCTGGAAGCTATCATGATTCCCACATCTGGCATTTGATGCAGCTGTACCAGAGATTTGTCAATGGGGATATCCCTTACGGTCACCTAGTGTGGGATGCTGGTTATGCACTGGAGCCGTGGCTGATGACACCCAACAGAAATGCGCACACACTTGAACAAGAACTCCATAATGAGGCACACGCACAGACCAGAATTATAATAGAGTGTGTGTTTGGGATGCTCAAGTCACGATTCCGATGCCTGGACACATCTGGTGGAGCCTTGCAGTACTCACCAGTTACATGTACTCAAATTGTCATCGTATGTGCCATGCTACACAATATGATCCTGTGGAAACAGCTGCAGCAAGAACAGCACGGGATAGGGCCACACAGCTCCCAACCATTGCCAAGGCCTGCACAGGCACAGACTGACTTGGAGGAGGAACAACTTGAGCCTGCCTCAGTAGGCAGATGGAGGTGTGCTCAGTCTGCCCTGGCCTTGGCAAAGAGGCAACGCATAGCACATACACTGACACAGGAGGGACCCAGGGAATTACACCTTTCTCTGACTCGCACATACAGTAAAAGGGATGCCAAACATGACACTATCTGTGCTCAACCATGTATAGGGAGTGTACTATGTGTATCCGACACAGGCAGCCCTCCAGCACCATCCTGAATATTGACGCACCCACAAGGAAAGTCACTCTTCTTACCAACTGTCGAATGGAGTAGTATGTATTTTTACTTGCATCTATGGTATGGATGTGAGTATGTAAGGGAATCGGGTGGTTGAATGGGATGCTAGCAGATAGTAGACACCTATAGTGGCAGCATGAGATCTGTAACAAATACTGGTGTCACCATAGTAGCCAGTACTAGACATGGTGACAAAACCCACTACAGGAAATGTGCTGAGCCACATGTGTGTCCATATGACACACACATGCCAGTCAGGGAGGTTCACATATCCAACAACAGTCTCAGCCCACAGGACAGGTGTAAACAAACACAAATAAAGGCTGTGCTAAGGCCTCTGAATGATGACTATTGGCCCTGCCCCCCCGGGCCAACACAGACAGACTACATCAGGTCAGGCAGTGGGATGTTAGTTCTGAAGGGCAAGAAGTCAGAAACTGATATGTAGGTCAATCAAACCTAAGACCGGTAGTACACTGATATGCCTGTAGTCAGCATGATAGGTTACAATACAGAATTAAATGGAGTACCTGACATACCAGTACAGTCATAGCAAATGTGTACAAGTGTCAGGTGTGCCCCCCCAATCCTATGTAGAAATGTAGAAACAGTCAGGTGTGTCCACCAATCCTATGTAGAAATGTATAAACAGTCAGGTAAGTACCCCAATCCTACGTAGAAATGTAGAAACAGTCAGGTGTGCCCCCCAATCCTATGTAGAAATGTATAAACAGTCAGGTAAGTACCCCAATCCTACGTAGAAATGTAGAAACAGTCAGGTGTGCCCCCCAATCCTATGTAGAAATGTAGAAACAGTCATGTGTGCCCCCCAATCCTATGTAGACATGGATAATCAGTCAGGTGTGCCCCCCAATCCTATGTAGAAATGTAGAAACAGGTGTGCCCCCCAATCCTATGTAGAAATATAGTAACAGTTAGGTGTGCCCTCCCAATCCTATGTAGACATGTAGAAACAGTCATGTGTGCCCCCAATCCTATGCAGACATGGAAAATCAGTCAGGTGTGCCCCCCAATCCTATGTAGAAATGTAGAAACAGTCAGTTGTGTCCCTCCAATCCTATGTAGAAATGTAATAACAGTCAGGTGTGCCCTCCCAATCCTATGTAGACATGTAGAAACAGTCAGGTGTGCCCCCCAATCCTATGTAGACATGTAAAAACAGTCAGGTGTGCCCCCCAATCCTATGTAGAAATACAGAAACAATCAAGTTCAAGTGTGCCCCCCAATCCTATGTAGAAATGCAGTAACAGTCAGGTGTGCCCCCCAGTCCTATGTAGAAATGTAAAAACAGTCAGGTGTGCCCCCCAATCATATGTAGAAATGTAGTAACAGTCAGGTGTGCCCCCCAATCCTATGTAGAAATGTAACAACAGCCAGATGTGCCCCCTCAATCCTATGCAGAAATGTAGAAACAGTCAGGTGTACCCCCCCATCCTATGTAGAAATGTAGTAACAGTCAGGTGTGCCCCCCAATCCTATGTAAAATTGTAGAAAGAGTCAGGTGTGCCCCCCCAAACCTATATAGAAATGGAGAAACAGTCAGGTGTGCCCCCCAATCCTATGTAGAAATGTAGAAACAGTCAGGTGTGCCCCCCCCCATAATCCTATGTAGAAATGTAGAAACAGTCAGGTGTGCCCCCCAATCCTATGTAGAAATGTAGAAACAGCCAGGTATGCCCCTCCAATCCTATGTAGAAATGTAGAAACAGTCAGGTGTGCCCCCCCAATCCTATGTAAAAATGTAGAAACAGTCAGGTGTGCCCCCCCAAGTCTATGTAGAAATGTAGTAACAGTCAGGTGTGCACGCATCCAATCCAATGTAGACATGTAGTAACATGTATGTGTAGGCATAATACCAGTGGAGCACAGATGACCCGAGGTGGCCAAGGTAGCAGGATAGATTGTAGCATTTGTACAACATGCAGGTATGCATGTGTTAGGTTGGTGCGTGCTTCATATTGTGTGAGAGTGGTCAGTATGTATGCATGGTGAGGTTTGACCTGGTGGCCATTGCCCAGTACTGCCGATGACAGGGCCAAGTCCTCACAATTGCAGTGCCAAACATAATGCTCCCCAGTATAACACATTCTAGCAGTAAGCCATTGTAAATGTATGGAGGTAGTATGCGTCACCATCTGAAAGATGGACATGGCATGACTGTTGGGCCAGATATACAATTAGTACACAGGGGAAAGTACCCCAGACAGACAGGTGTATAATGTGTAACCATGAAATGGACACACCCTTGGATTTGTATGTACAGGTGTGCATCACATTATCTAGCCTTGTAGTAGGGAATACCGATGTTGTCTGGCCAAACACTCACAGATCACAAAGGTCATAGGAATTATGTATTGGGAAACAGCTGATGTCCCTCCACAAGCCAGTATAAGTGGAATGCCCATGCATATCTGTGAGTCAGATGTAAGTAGTGTCCATAGCACAGATGCACCCAGCTCACCCAATCACCACCCACAGTTACATCTCCAGTCTTATCCCTGCTGTTGGGAATGAGCACAATATGACCCCACCTGTGTATGGCAATAGCGGAAGAATGTAGCATGCAGAGCAGGTGTCCCATGCAGGTGTGTCCCTAGCTGTAAGCAGCACCCTGCCAGCATCCACACCACCTGATCAATACTGATAGAAAGTATTGGCATGAACACATAGCACACCTACCCTGTTACCCCAGGTGGAATATACTGTATGGCAGTCTGGTACTGCAGGACTGACAGAATGCAATGGCCTGCTACAGCTGGCCTGCATCACTACCAAATGGCCTGCAGTCCTCTACCAAAGGCCTGCGTCTCACCCATACTACCAATGTATGTTATGTCATAGACTCCCAAATAACAACATAACACAGTCCACAGCACCCATATGTAAGACCATGTGGACAAACCACAGTAGCATGTCCATGTCCCACTGCATGAACTGTGGACCAACACCAATACACTGCTGTGATGAGGTGATCACTATAGGGAATGTATCACAGAATGTTTGCATAATGTATGGAAGAGGATAGAATAATAGGGGGGTGGGAGCATAGGCAGCACGGATTGTGCCAAGTCCGAAACACAGCCATGTGCACATACTATCCCTGGCTGCAAACACAAAAATTGGTGGCTACAAATCTGCCTGTACACCACAATAGGGGTAATGTCCTGACTTATGACCGCTGTCTCTGGGTAACCTGTGTGAATGTGTTCAACTGTGAGGTATTGCTATGGCAAGATAAGGCCATACTGTCACTTTGATGGATGTACAAGTATGGGATCCTCTGCCACCACTGTACCAAGATGCTGAACTGGTTACACAGACCCATCAGCAAGTGTCTGCAGCTCCCCCTCCAGAATGGCATTAGTTTGCAGGAATATGTAGGCATTTGACCACAATACTGGAAACAATTGCATTCACCCTGTGTTCCCCAGGACATCACTGTGAGCAAAAATGTCTACCTGTCAGTACTTGAGGACATAAAACATCACAGTGTATAACATTACGCATGTCTGCATATCTCTGCTAACACCAGCACCATGTAGCAGAAGCAGCACAGACACAATTACCTACAGTACCCACTATCCCTTGCCCAGTTTGACCCCATATTGCCAATTGATCTACAGATATCCTGCAGAAACAGTTTGCTAGCTGTAGGTGTAGAACACAAAAGTCTGCACTGGAGCACAATCTACCTGGAATGGATTCACACATGCAATACAGAAGGGCATACTGGGCATGCTCCCACACTTAGAGAAATGAAGGCAATGTCAGACAACAACATACTGAAATGTCATACTGGGCATGCTCACACACCTAAACAAATGAAGCCCATGTCTGGCAACAACAGTGGACCATACATATCCGACAGTTGCAGATGTTAGTGCATACACTCCTCAGTATGCACCAGTCATGCTTTGCACACACATTGGACAGGAATACACACATATATCCAAGGACAACACACTATAATATGCCAAATATACACATACATAGATGTGTGGAAGATAGTGACAGTGACAAAGAGGCTTCAGTCATGAGGCCTGTCCCACCCAGCACACAGACAAATGGCTGCAACCACTGATGTGTAAATGTCACTCACCATAGAAATTAGCCACTGGTATCCCTTAGCATTATAGACTCTGTGGTGCTAGTGCTAACTGTGCAACATGACTTTACAAGGCAGTAGTCATCTAGCAGTTGTATACACATACCTGTGGAATATAAACCTGTGTGTGCCTGAGTGTGGTGTGTCTACCTCCAGATGAATGGGTTATGGCCCATGCACACACACTGCCCTCCCATAGCCCTATTATGGCAAGCCTGCTGATGTCAGTCACTGTGAAATACACCTTTGGGGAAGGGATAGCTCAGTAATCTCTGTGGTGTATCTTATAACTGCGTAATGCTGCAGTATGATATATTAATTAGGTAGGAGTTCTAATCCCAGATGTGGCAACTGTGAGTCTGTGGCTGTATATTCGTCTGTGTAAGGAGCAATGCTTTTTAGGCTAGACACACTCACTGCAATTTAAATGCCCTAGTTAGGCAAGCCTGCTGATGTCATTCACTTTGCAATGCACCTTTGGGGAAAAAGTAGCCCAGTAATCGCTGTGGTGCTTCCTATAACTGCATAATGCTGTAGTGGGATAAACTAGTTAGGTAGTATTTCTAATCCCAGACATAACAACTGTGTGTGTGTGTTTATCTGTGTAGGGAGCAATACTTTTGAGGTCATTTACAGTCACAACAACCTCCATTGCCTGTCTTTGGCAGGCCTGCTAATGTCATTGCCAGTGAAATACACCTTTGGGGAAAGTGTAGCTCAGTAATCTCCATGGTGCATCCTATATCAGCGTAATGCTGTAGTGTGATATAATAGTTCGATAGGGGTTTTATTCCCAGACATCACAAGTGTGGATGTTTGTTTGTCAATGTAGGGAGCAATGCTTTTGAGGCCATTCACAGTCACTACAATCTCTATTGCCCTTTTTTAGCAAGCCTGCTGATGTCATTCCCAGTGAAATACACCTTTCGGGAAGACAAAGTCCAGTAATGTCCGTGGTGCGTCCTACAACAACATAATGCTGTAGTGTGATGTAGTAGCCTGGTAGGAGTTCTATTCCCAGACATGGCAAATGTGGATGTTTGTGTCTGTAAGGAGCAATGCTTCTGAGGCCATTCACAGTTACTACAACCTCCGTTGCCCTTCTTTGGCAAGCCTGCTACAACCTTCATTGCCCTTTTTTGGCAAGCCTGCTGATGTTATTCCCAGTGAAATACACCTTTGGGGAAAGAATAATCCAGTAATCTTTGTGGTGTGTCCCATAACAGTGTAATGCTATAGTGTGATGTAGTAGTTTGGTAGGGGTTCTATTCCCAGACATAGCAAGTTTGTCTGTGTAGGGAGCGATGCTTCTGAGGCCAGTCACTACAACCTCCATTGCCTTTGTTTGGCAAGCTTGCTGATATAATTCCCAGTGAAATACACCTTTGGTGAAAGAGTAGTCTAGTAATCTCTGTGGTGCATCCTATAACAGAGCAATGCTGTAGTGTGATATAACAATTCGGTAGGGGTTCTATTCCCAAACATAGCAAGTGTGGGTGTTTGTGTAAGGAGCAATGCTTTTTGTGGCCATTCGCAGTCACTACAACCTCCATTGCCCTTCTTTGGCAAGCCTGCTGATGTCATTCCCAGTGAAATACACCTTTGGGGAAAGAGTAGTCCAGTCATCTCCATGATGTGTCCTATAACTGTGTAATGCTGTAGTGTGATAAACTAGTTACGTAGGAGTTCTAATCCCAAACATGACAAGTGTGTGTGTGTGTGTGTGTGTGTGTGTGTGTGTGTGTGTGTGTGTGTGTGTGTGTAACAAGTGGACTCATTCTGAAGTGGGTTTTGCAGATTTCTTATATGGTGGGCCTATTATATGTCATAATGTCCACCTTAGAAGTATAATAGATGTCAAATAGCTGAGAGGCTGGGGTGCCAATCCATACCCCTATATGTGACATCAAGGCCTGGTAAGCAAAGTAAGCAACCCTTGTATTACCCAGAGAACACTCTCAACCCATGTCTCATACACGAACACACTTATCTAGGCAACAACCGTTATGTTGGTAACACCCTGCATATTGCTCACATATAGTAACCATGGTGTGATTGCAGTGGACTATAGAGGGCGTGGCACCCTGTCCCATCACTAAAATAGGCACATAATTGCAGACAGTGTGCCTTCACTATGTTCCCCACTGGATGCCTGCAACAACTGTGGTGCCATCAAATGTGACCCACAAAGGACATATCATGCCTTAAACACATGCCCTGTATGGACAGATGCCACTGACACCAGGGAATACCTGTATCATGCTATCAATGTAGGCGCAGGGTCAACCTGGTGCCCATTACCAGTGCATGCCACATGAGGCCAGGACTAGTACATATGATGATAATCTGTGTACACAACATGGGCCAGACACCCCAGGTAGAGTTCCACATGTCACTGAACATGCACGTGGGATGTGTGCACATCCCAGCCACCATCCATGTCATGAACTAGAGAACAAATACATGGCAAGCATTGCACACACAATAGTATCCCAGGTGACTGGATGGTGAATACAATACCTACCTGTGTGGGCCAATCCAGACAATACACTTCTGAGCCACACTGCAGACCATTGTCATTGTGCCATTACACACAATATGTGCTGCTGTGGTAAAGCCATACTTGAACATCAATGTTTAATGTATGTATTTATGTATGTGTGGCTTGTCCTGACTCAAAGTTGTGTGTCAGATGCTGCCATGTTGCCTGGGCCTGCATTTGTGATCATACCCTCCATTGCCCACACCTGTGTCCTATGCCTGTTATGTCCTCCTGCTCCTCCACTGATACATGTGGGATGTCATCTTACCCACATGTCTAGCTGAAAGACCACCATGTGCTCTTGTTAGCATGTTGTATAAAATGACCCACACAGTTAAAATTTGTGCTGCCTTCTCAGGTGTGTATTTCAATGCACCCCGGATGTGTCCAGGCATCTGAACCTAACTTTCAGTACAGCAAACACACACTCAATAGTATTTTGTGTTGTGTGCACTCTATTGCAGGCTTCCTCTACAGAATTTGATGGTTTTCTGTACAGTCACTAGCCATAGCTCAAGAGGATCACTACAGTCAACTCTTATGGGGATTAAGCACATATGTTGTCAGTATGGATACTGTCAGCTTACATCCTAGCTGTGTTCCTATATTTACCCAGTAATATTCTCTCAGGTATTTTACCTTGCTCAAATGTGGCCCTCAGACCACTTTCCATCTATATGGAAGCATGATGGCCACTTCAGGGCTGTGCTGCCATGATGATTGTTATGCTTCCATTTGCTGTGCATACAAACAGGCAGTTCAGGGATGACCAGCCCTTTCTATTAATGTATCAGTCTGCTTCTGGTTGATTTGGGGTCTTCATAGAGATATGGGTGCAACCTATTGTACAAAGTACATGTGGGAAATTTGCAGGGTCATAGAACTGGTGCATAACAGTTCTCCACTCCATGGAGGATAGATGGAAAGTGTATGTAGTCATCCTCCTTGCACATTACTGCCAGGACTTTTGACAGGATAAGACTAGCAGCTGTCTATGACACTTCTACAGCATCCCCCATGTGTCTTTGGAATGTCCCAGATGCAAATGCACCCAGGCTGAGTCACACCCCCGGATTTACTAAACCTCCATACAGGACTAATCTAGTCCTGCACGGAAGCGGCAGTTTAAGAGGAGGATGGCAGCGCACCATGCATATTAATGAAGGAGCACTGCCTGAACTCCTAATGCTACATGGAGTGTGGATGAGTGCAGGGGACGTGTCTGAGAGCAGAGGTCTCAGAATAAACATGCCCCTGCAAAGTAGAACAGAAGAATGTGTACATAAATGAGCGAGACCGCTCAGAAGTGTCCGGATATCCCCACCAACAGTCCCCATGTGTTCAACAGCAACAGTACATTCAAATAAAATGAATAAACCCTTTTATTTATTTTTTTAAAACCCCGAGTACAGCTAACCGTAGGTGCACGGGTTTGCCCATCGCCTAGCTATGGCTAAAGCATCTGAAAATGCTGAAGAGGATAACAAGGAATATATATACAAATGAAGCAGTACAGCAATAGTGGAGTGGTTAGAGCATCCCCCTAATGAACAGGCATTCCTGGATCGAGTCCCACTGCAGCACAAATAATTTTCCATGGGAAATCTGTATGTGAACATAATTTTACATCGTTTGCCCTATAACCTACAGAATAACAATTAAATGTGAACTGGAGTACTGCATGAAATGCACATGTGAAGTGTTAGTGTCATAATAAATAAGGCACATGTACGTAGGTCTACCCACAAATAAGCAGCGGTAAGCGTGTCCAAGTGCGCTTGCACGGGGGTAAGCATTGCCTACACAGAGTAAACAAAGTAAATGCTAATGAGTGTAAGAAACTGTAACCTGAGGTTAGCAGTGCTTACCATCACGCAAACCCACACAAAGCCGCTTACAACCGCTGTAAAGTGCCTTAATCATTCGGATCCAATGGGCCAGGTTCTGCCCAGCAACAAAATAAACTGCCTCAGCAAGGCTCAAACCCAGGACCTTGTACACAATAGTCACAGTAGTTAACCACTAAGCCATCATAACAATTGATAAGTGAGATTAAGGCCATACATCCCATATACACACATGGATTTATATATATATATATATATATATATATATATATATATATATATATATATATATATATATATATATATATATCTATACACACAGCAATATGTATGTATAGATATATATATATATATATATATATATATATACAAATACATATATATATATATATATATATGTATACATATATATATATATATATATATATATATATATATATATATATATATATATATATATGTATATATATATATATATATATATATATATACATATATATGTATGTGTATATATACGTGTGTGTGTGTGTGTGTGTGTGTGTGTGTGTGTGTGTGTGTGTGTGTGCGGAGATATACACAGATATACTGCTATGATAGGAAGCAGCACACAAGAATGATATATGTTCACAGGCTATGCCAATGGAAGTGAGGGGCCTAAGCAAGAAACCCCCCCCCCAAGCCGGGCAGAGAAAACATACACACAAACCCACAAACAATGTAAATAGTCCACTGCTCCCCAGACCACAGGCAGGATACAACCGGGGGGGTACAGAGTGCACCCGTGACATCTAATCTTGGAACACAGACAGGAGCGTCCCTTGGGGGATGCCCCAAAAATTGACATATAACCAAAGGAAGCCGATGCAATGACCATTCTGGCTGGGGTTTGTATATACCCGGAATACAAGGGTGGGAAAACCTGATGACCCATGGGTTGAGACAACATATGACATGGGTCCCGTGAAGTGGAGAGTGGGCAGTGTGTAGTGGTGTGTTCAGACCCAACCTGCACCCAGAGTAAGGATGGTTGCTGTAGAGGAGGTGCAGGTGGGGGAACTATGGGTAGCTAGTTATGGGTCTAGGTGTGCAGGTGTTGGCTGATGTGGGTCTATACGGACAGCCCCAGGCATGTGAGCAAAAGTGTTCATTGGGCAGAGGCATCGCCCAATGAGCAGCCACACCTGCTACGAGTCCCACTGCAGCAAAGTCTAATCTACATGGCAAAGAACGGAATAACCAGATGTAGATGTATATATGTAGAGGAATGTGTGTGTATATCTACCCATAGCTACATGGAGATATACCTCTCCCTCTCCGTAGTACAAAGGTATGCATACAGAGACAGAATACATATACATACCCACATATAGATATATACATATGCAAACACCCATACACCCATATGTTGTTAGAGGTTTACTATCATAAATTCGAAAGTAAAAATAAATAATGTCTTTATTTTCGAATTTATGCATCGAAAATGAACATTTTCGAATAATAGTAAACTCAAAAACAAGGGTGTATTGTCGAAAATGTCGCTTGCGACATTTACGGCGATACACAGCACGCCCACCCTTCCCATAATCACCTACCTACCTAACCAAACACACAGTTATGCAGGGGGGCTGTGCACCCCTGCACCCCCCCTGTGGGGGGCTGTGCCCCCCACCCCCCAACTTAATATTCCAACTCCGAGATCGCACTACAGTGAGGAAAGGGATGCATTTCCCTAACCGCACTGTACTGCGATCCTCTATGACCGAAGTTAGAATTGCGAATGCACAGTTCATTCGCAATGCAAACCTTCGCTCATGTCACCTGCCATAATATGAAGTATTCGAACATCTGATGTTCGAATACTTCATAGCCGTGCAAATGAACGTCGACATAATGATAGCAAACCGTTGTTAGATATATATAGACATTAAAAAATAAATATATACATGTATGCATACATATACAGATATATCTGTATATAGTAATGTAGATATATATATATATATATATATATATATATATACATATACATATACATGTGTGTGTAAATATACACATGTAAATAGCTAGGATATGATACAGCAGTCACAAATTACATATGTTCACAGGCCATGCAAATTGGGGTGAGGGGTCCAATCAACAAACGTGTAACACGTAACAGCAACCACCCCCACCTAGGCAGGTGAAACATATAAACACACGATACAAGCAAACACACCACTGCTTCCCAGACCACAGGCAGGATACTACCAGTGGGAAAGACCTGCCAAGTCTAATCTTGAAACAAAGGCATCAATGTCCCTTGTGTGACACCCCAAAAATTAATGATCATCGGAGTCAGTCCCTATAATGATTCATCCAACCAGGCTGTATATGTACATGGACCAGTAGGTTGTGCAAGCCTGATGACCCAACGTACAACATGGGTCCTGACAAGTGGAGAGTGGGCTGTGTGTAGTGGTATGGTTAGACCCCCACCTGCACCCACAGTAAGGATGAGTGCTGTAGAGGAGGGACAGGTGGGGTAACTATGGGTATGCAATTATGGGCCTAGGCATGCAGGTGTTGGCTGGTGCAGTTGTATTAGGACCGCCCCGGGGATGTATTGGGCAGAGCTTACGCCCATACCTCTCAACCCCTAAGAGCAAAACCACTGGACAGAACCTAAACCGTTAGGGGAACAAATAGGGACAGAAAGCACATATTCCACCTACAACCTTAGAAAGCTGATAGAATAATAGGTTATGCATTAGCATGACTCGGCTGAAGGATGTGGGGGTCCTAAACCCAATTACTTGTCTGCATTGAATGGTGCCATTTCCCAGGTATTTGCCAGACAGGTGCAGATTGTAAGAGGAACACACCAATAGTATGAAGCAAATTCTGGACAGGCTGTGGATTCTGTACAGTCGACAGGCATGCTTACACCTAATGGGCAGCCATTCCCGATATGAGTCCCACTCATGCACAGTCCAGTTTACATGGCTAAGTATGGTATAACCATATGTATTGTTGCATAACCAACTACACAACACCTATGAACACATGGTCTCAACACCCCACTGTAGGCATGTAAGTCCATGTAATTGGCATCACAAGGTATTATTGTAGTCCTCATCCCCACCCAGGGGTGTGAGTGTCTGACGCAAACACCAAATGCAATGCATATACACAGCTGTTGTCATAGACAACATGGCCAGCTGTGGAGCTTCCCTGCAGCCATCCTGCACATCCATGGATAATCCCCCTACTAACACCCCCTTTTGTGCCCCATGCACACAACATACCTATCAGCCCCTGTTCCATTTCTATTAATGTCTACGGGTACACATAGGTGACACCCTCTTCCCCCACTATATTGCCAGTATCTGGAACCCCAACCCACATGTAGTATCACAGCTGTCCCACAGAACACATGCAACTAACACATGAAGGAACACCACAAGCACACCTGCAGCAGCACAGGCTCTCCACCTTGCAATCCCCCCACCTCACACTCTATACCACTACATCAACTAGTGATACTGACACCTCTTGTCCTGCCTCGCATACAAATCCCAACATCCGACATACCTTCCCTATTGCTCCCTATCCAATTATACCTATGGGCTACTATACAGTTACAATGTTGCCCCCACTACCTACCTGCCTACTCCCTAGCTATTCGCGTCTATTGTACCACAAAGGTACGGAATAACTACACCTACCCTAAATACCTTCATGTAACCTACCCAGACCTGTGAAACAGGAATCCTACCTAACCTTAAACCAACATCTGTCAACAGTCATACCTGACATGTAAATCTGGCCTAAGCATGGATAATACTGACAATTCAACGTAAACTAAGCATGATTAATGGGGGACATAGCTATGATATGTCTGTTACCCTCTATGAATGTGAACACCCCTTTATTAATTGGGATACGTAGCTGGGGTCAGTGTAGATCTCTACACCCCGGGCCACCTCTGACAATGGACAAGCATACAGTCCAACTGTCCCGGTTGACAGATGTGAACAAAATGCATGACGTTGCGCGTGTGTATGCATGAGCAAGTGGGTGTAAGCCTGTTTGGCCGCCGGTATGCCAGTACCACACTGGTGAAGCAATGTAGAGGCTAATTGAGTGCAAGATGCCGCAACCAGAGATTAGTAATGCTGTGCTTCACGCAAACAAGTGCATACCCGCCTACAAATGTTCTACAGTGCCTTAGTCACCCTGTAGCCAACGCTGTTGTTGTGTCCATTAACAAAATAATCTGAACTGCCAGGTTGCAAACCCTCGACCCTGCACACTATGGTTGATGTGAATTCCACTAACCCATGACGGATACAGATTCAGCTGTTGTGATCACAAACATATCATCCAGCACATGCATCCAACAGTATAGGAAATGTATATAATTATGTAGATGTATGTGCGTGTGTAAGTATATATATATATATATATATATATATATATATATATATATATATATATATGAAAATGAACGTCGTGACAATAAAGCATACAAAAAGAATGAGAAGGAAAACAACAGCAACACCTGTATTATTTAGTGCTGTCATCTTATGTCATATCAAGCTGGGCAGGGGTGAGCAAATCATTGCTTCACAATCCACAGGCAGGATAATACCAGTGGGAGTAACATTGTCCACCTACTAAATCTACCGTACAGACAATTACAGGGTAGTCCCTGGTGGGACTACCCAAAAAGTACAGGTTGTTTGGAATTCCAACCAGTACACAAGCTTGGGCAGGTATGTTCAAGGACTAAAAGGTTTGGAGAGCCTGATGATACATGGGTGGAGACTACATAAGGGTAGGGTCCTTAATGCTGGAGAGAGGGCAATGTGTGGAGGTGTGTTATGGCTGGGATAGCAACTGGGGAATGGATGGTTTGTGTGTATGTGGAACTCGGGTGGGGTGGAGGAACCATGGGTATGAAATATGGATCCAGGTGTGTCAGGGTTGGATGGCCCGGTTCTAATTGGACTGCCTCATGGAGGTCAGCGAGTTTGTTATATATATGCATACACATATACATACATCTACATGTAGAAGTACATTCCCTGTACCACATTCATTCCTTTTGCAGACATAAATAACATGAAAGTGCCCCTACAAATCTTGACAGTAGATATAATAATAGGTTGTGCATAACCATACATGTAATAGGTTCATAGGTAGGTACTAGGCTATCTGCCGAAGGGCATTTATAAGCCTAGGCAAGGTGTGTCAGCTCACACCGCCCCATTGATCAATTTATTGGGCCTTTGTCAAGCAGAGCTATTGAATTGATCCAAGTATGTCCCAATCTTTGACCCCCCCACCCCCAATTATATTAGGCTTTGGCTAGACTTCTTACATTAAGAGACTGAGAGGTATGATTCTCGTGTATGTTTAGTTGTGTTGTTTGGCTTCAAAGGCTCAAGTCATGAATGAATGGAGTCATGCCTCATTGGAACAGTCTGCATACTTGGTTAATAGATGTTAAATAAACATTTATTCATAGTCCAGTACAGAAAAGATGGTGACTCCCTTCTCTGCACTGTGGCTTATATATCCCAACTCAATTTCATGCCAAATGCATGGCCTTTGTAACAGTACAGGTCTTACTTAGACTGTTGTGAAATGGTTGTCATGTATATAATATATATATATATATATATATATATATATATATATATATATATATATTTATTTATTTATTTATTTATTTATTTATGTCATTGAGACATTTCCACGATTCTGCTGGGATATAAACTTCCAAGGCAAAATAAGCTGTTGTTTTGTTTCTGTTGTATATTGCAGTACTATAGTATTAGAGTTACGAGAAGAGAGAGGGAAGGGACAAATCTGTAATAGTTCAGAGTTGTGTAATTAGTTTCGAAGTTAGTGCTGTTCTCAAAAGAATAAAATGTGAGGACTTTTCCATTATGAAATATTTGAATCATTCCTGTGATTTGCTGGCTACGTCAACGCCAATCAGTAAATTGGTCCTATTTGTAATATAATGTTGCCGAACTTATACATCATTGGTTTACATGTATAAGTGTGCGTTATCATATAGTCTTAGTTATCAATTTATTTTACTGTCTTATTAACTGGAGAAATTAAGTAATGAAGTATAGAGTCTAATCTTGAAATAAAGACATGTGTGTCCCAGGTAGGACAACCCAAATATTGGGAATAGTGTCCTAGTGGTCACTCATGTCACCAGTGTTTGTGGACTAAAAGGTTGGGATGTCTGAGAATACTTGGATTGAGTCAACCCATGGGATGTGTCCCGAGGAATAGGGAGTGGCCAATGTGTAGTGGTGTGGATACACCGTGTTCCCATCTAGAGAATGGACGACTGATGTGTCAGTGACATGTTGGGGTGGGTGTTAGGGGAACTAGGATCCATGGGTATATGGGTATATATGCAAATAAAGCAGCATAGCAATAGTGTAGTGGTTAGAGCACCCGCCTAACGAACAGGCATTCCCAGTTCAAGTCCCACTGCAGCACATATCATTTTCCATGTGAAAGCTGTATATAAACATATTTGTACATCTTTTTTCCGTAAAACCTATATAATAACATTTAAATGTGAATTGGAGTACTGCATGAAATGCACATGTGAAGTGTCAGTGTCATAATGTATTTAGGCAGTAGTAAGCAGGGTTAAGAACAAATAAGCAGTAGTAAGCATGTTTAAGTGTGTTTGCATGGGGTAAGCACTGCTAAAAGTCAGGTTACAGTTTCTTATACTCAGTTACCTGCTGAA